>NC_063258.1:6565843-6865843 GCF_019578655.1 Ricinus communis
CATTTAATTACCAAAATACCAAACTTACAAATTTTCATTAAAACTCCATTGATCGATCTAAATTGTATATAGATATTTAAGGGTATTTTAGAGCTTTAATGATTTGTTTCTATATATAATATGGTATAAAGATGTATTTTACCTCACTTTAGTTTTTCTTGTCTAAATTCAAGAAATAATGCAAAAAAGAGAATTTGAGCTAAAAACGCACCAATGAGCGTAATTGGACTGTGGCTATTAAAGGCTCGAGAATCAAACACATGGGCTATTAATAGTTTTGGCCTAGCTTAATTCGTTAAGGCTCAAAAAGGGGAGTTTGAGTAATTATTATGTAATTAGTGGATAATTATTATTTTGAGTTGTTTAGTTTGTTTATGACAATAAGGGATAAACTACAGGAGTTATGTGTGGAGAAAAAAACTCTAAAGAAGGGAATCTCTACAAGGAGTAGATGTGAATTAGAATAGGGAGTTTTTCGGCTACTGAATCTCTCAGGAGAAGGGTTCTATTATTCTCTGCAGAAAATTCTGGAGTTCATCATCTTTGACATCTTGCTAACTTGTGTTGCATCATTCTTTGAAAAATCAGAGAAGCTTTTCGAAGACGTGGATAAAGAGGACCAATCTTCTTCATTCTTTGAAGAGCCTTTGAACTTTGAGGGAGTTTTAGTTTTCTGTTTTATGAATCTTAAGTCTTTGTATTTAATTACAATGATCATTGGATTAAGCATGTTAGGCTAAGTCCCATAAGTGTTTAATTTGGCTTTTTACTTATGTATGAACCTTATATATTTTGAGTTTAATGAATGATTTCTTTTCCTTCATATGTTCATTAGTTTCATCTATTATTATTGATTGACCATCATATCAATTTAGTAGTAATATGTGTTATGAAAATCTTTAGGTTAAAAGTATTAGAGACATCATCTTTACTTTAATCTATGTTGGTATAAGAAACCTAAGTTGGATCATTAGCTTGAGTGACTTAGGGAAAAGGCACATCACCATCTCATTTGTTAAATTAGGGCTTAAGGGAATTAAGGGGATTACTAAGTAAAAGCTAGACTAAATGCTATTTTATCATATAGTTTATATTAATTATTCTAGTTGCATATTTACTTTTTGGTTATTTAATTTTTTTTATTAAACTAAGATTATTCTCAAAACATCGGCTTCGGGTGTTTATATTTACTTTCAGTAATTTGTGTGATAGTTGGTCTTTATAATATATGCTTTACAATTCTTTTTGAGATTGACCTCGTGGTGAGCTTACCCGAACTACCATTCGGTTCGTACACTTGCGAGTACTAATTTAGACACATCACCCATATTAATAAAATTATGCTTTTAATCCTTATTCCAAAATAAATTTTCAATTTAATCCTGACACATAATTAATTTAATTAATCAATTTGCTAAATATTTTCCAATTAAAATTTACACCATTAGCTAATTAAAATGTCATTTTTCCAATAATTATTTTATAAAATATTCTTTACTAATTCTTTCATGACTTTCAGTATAGAAATTAATTTATATATTCACATCCGATAAAAATTGAACGATAAAAAATATAATCTATTTTCCAAAGAAATAACTTAATTAATTCTTAAAAAATCAAACAAATTAGATATACAAAATAGCTCCCTTATTTTGTCTAACATTAAAATTTCATTTAAATCATTCCAATTAAATCAAATAAAAATAAAGTAAAATTAATTTAGCCAAGTTATAAGCTAGCCAAATTAATTTAACCCATTCGTCCTATTACGTTATAAGCTAGCCAAGTTAGAGTGTCAATTTGCCCCCTCAATGTGCAAACTAAATCTAATTTATCTCAAATTAACTTTCTTAACCATTTCACCCAAGATATTTGCAAAAATAGCCAATTACATCCCAACATAAGAAATTGTTCTAATGCCCGTCTAAAGGCAAGTGAAATGCACTTAAAATATAATTAATTTATTTTTTGATCTTTTTTTTTGCTTTCATGTATACCCATATATACCCATATATAGGCTCATCGCAATGATGATGCTAATGATAATGACAATAGAGATGGCTACTAGTGTCGGTGATGGCGATGGCAATGGCGATGGCTATTGACGATGGTATCAGTGGCGAGTGATGAAGATGTAATATGAACAATAGGCTAATGGCAATGACGATGTTGATGGTTATGGTTGTTGGCGATGACAATAATGACAATAGTCGTCATAGTGCTGGAAATGGTGATGCAAAAAGTTATTGCTTTATGAAGGAGATTGCAATAATAATGGCAACGATGAAGGCAGGCCTGCTAGTATGACTACTTGAATTTTAATGAAATATGAAACAACAATTAGTTGAGTTTTAATGAAAGATAAAAAGATTAAAAATCTCCGGTTGAAAATGGTGAAAGAAAGAGGATGAATGTTCTTTCTATTTATATTCTTTATCTTACAATTTCTTCATAATTGTCATACTTCAACTGATTTTTTTTTTTCTTTTAACTTTTGCATTGGCGCATCTCTCACACCTTTAAATAAGGAGTAAACTGGCCTATTCAGCAAATGTCTTGGGTGAAGTAGCCATGAAAGTTACTAGGCATGCATGTTGAGTTTAACCAAACTTAGCCTAGTGCTAGACATAATGGGCACAAGTCCCACCAGATATAAAATTCCTCCCTGATTTGGTCAAAACTTTTTTGGATTAGTTATCCTGTTCTATAATCATTATTATTAAATTTTTAATTAAAACTTAAAAATTTTATAAAAATAATTTTATATTTACTTTACTATTGCTTTCAAAATATAATAAATAAAAATCAAATATTAAAAGTCTTAGTAAGATTTATTTATAAATTTAATTTTATAATTAATATAATAATACGAAACTGTACAAATCAAAATTTTTCACAATTTATTTAATAAAATAAAACAAAACTGAACCAACAACGCGTGTCATATCTCGATTGGTCAGTTCCCTATATTGTGGGTGTTTTCTGCTAGGAAACTGTTTTTTTTCTAGTTACTATCACCGAACAAGAAGGCTTTAGAGAATTTCAACGCCTTCACATCCAATGAATCTAAACACTTTTCATTAACCCTTTTTTGTATTGAATCTTCATCTCAGGTTATATCCATTTTACTCTGACATTTCCCTTTTTCTATTCTTTTATGTACGTATCAATAAATATTGCTACCATGCATAAATGATTATACGAATACACTGATTAGTTAACAAGGGCTGACGATGAGGGAGAACCAGAAGGAAAGTTAATATTTTTTTCTTTCGAGCAATTACTTTTGAGAGGTTTCGAAATCAAAATCTTCACAGCTCTGAAGACGTAGCAATTCCGCTATACCCAATTGGCGAAAGGTTATATTTCATTTCTATTTTTTTTCTCTATTTTGTTTTTGTTTTTAATTATCATTTGGGTGTTAGCTTTATTTGAAACGTGTTTTTCTTTGTAGCCCATTTTGTCAATGTTTTGTGGGTTTTTGGTTTCCTGTTGTTTCTTTAGATTAAGATAGGTGTAATGGCATGATTAGTCACACTATGAATGGTTGTAATGAAAAAGTTATAATTAGACTCCAACTTCAATGAGAGAGAGAGAGAGAGAGAGAGAGAGAGAGAGAGATTTTGATTACTTTGTTTGGTAGTTGACTAGCATCTGATGATACTAGCAAATTGGCTTTTCAGGTTATTACTTGGGGTCATGAAATGGTTTTATCTTCTTTATGAAAAGCAATAGAAGAATAGAATATGTTTCACATTGGTTTGTGTGGAGATGCATGCAAGGAGGATGTTCAGGATTGTCTAAATTATTTTAACTATATTTTCTATTTAATAGGATTTTTTTTAAGTTCTAGTTCAGTGATAGAGCGTCTGTCACGTTGGATGTTTTAATACCTTATTACACAAATGATGGCTACCTTCTTTTAATATATAGTCTTTACATAGTAGAAAAAGTTTATTAAAGATAGTTTAAAATGGGCAATGCACTTTCCATGGCTGAATGCAGAGCATTTTCACCTTTTTCTCTCTTTATGATTCAAATGCTTAATTATTTGACTACTACATTTCAAAATTGAGTTAATTGCAATTCCAGCCAGGCCTCTATTAACTCGAAGTAATGGCTTATAGGACTTTCAGATGTCATTCCTAACCAACAATTGTCAAATTTAAAGTCTATATTACAAGTTTTGAGTTATGAGTACCACATTCAATCTTGAAATCTAAAAGACTAGGCATTACTTTTGTATTTGTTCTTATATATATATATGTTTGTATTTGCCTCTAAATAGGGTTCCAACTCGAAGCTCGAGCGTCGCAAGTCTGGAGACGACTCCGATACCAATTGGGCAACTATTTCGCATATTATATTAGGTTTATCTTTCTGGGCCAATGTAATGCAAATAATCTACACAAAAACTGTATATTAGATCTATAAGGAAACCAACTTGTGAAGCATATCCACTTAGCAACTAAACCACCTTTATAGAGTTAGGGCTTCACATTCAACTAAGGAATTTTGGTTGTCTGCTTTTCTGAAAAAAGTATAAATAGGAGTTTCCTCACCTTCTCCAGTCCAGACACTTCTTTAAAATGTTCTGTCCTGTAACAACATCATCTGCTAAGCTCTGTGCTTGTTTATTTTAGTCAGTAGTTCTGCTCTTTCCTTTCTTTTTATTATTTTTTTATTTTTTATATTCTATTGCTAACTTTTCCTCTGAATGCCATTTGATTCTGTCACAATGTTAGCGTTTTAAAGTAATATGTTATTCCAGGGGGGAATAATTGGAACACAGGATCTCCTGTGTAGAGGAAAGCTATAGCTATTTGCCTTGGAGGAAAAGAAATGGATATCAGTAGCGAGTCATCATCTGGTCGAAATTCTGAAAGCTTGCCTTATGTTCACAAGGTAGGATTGCCTTCTAAACAGAACCTTCTGAAGGAAATTAGTGCTACGGTAAAGGAAACTCTCTTCTCGGATGACCCTTTACGCCCTTTTAAGGACCAGCCAAGATCAAGAAAGTTTATCCTTGGCCTTCAAACTCTTTTCCCCATTCTTGAATGGGGTAGAGACTACAGCTTGGCTAAACTCAAAGGGGACCTTATTTCAGGACTCACCATTGCAAGCCTTTGTATCCCACAGGTACAGACCTTGCTTGGCCTTAATGTGTAGCTTCTGACTTTTTCGATTGTTCTTTTCCTGTTTTTAATGATGTTAGGATTTGCAAATCAGGATATTGGATATGCACAGCTTGCAAATCTTAAGCCTCAATATGGGTTATGTAAGTAAATTTTCTTCTCAGCATCCCCAAGTGCGCAAGATTTCCTCCTATATATATTCAGTGGTGAATCCACATAGGCCAATGGCGGCACCTGCCCTTTGGTCCCTGAATTTTTCCCTTATTCAAAATATTCTGGATTTCCCATCTGGCCTGTATTAGTATCCGGGGAGGGTCGTCCATTCTGTGCAGTCTTCCCTAATCTTAAGCTTGAAATTTATAATTCCTATTTTACTTTGTACAATACAGACAGTAGCTTTGTTCCGCCTCTTGTTTATGCATTCATGGGTAGTTCAAAAGATATTGCTATAGGACCAGTGGCAGTGGTGTCCCTCTTGCTTGGAACTCTACTGCAGGATGAGATTGATCCTACAAAAGACCCAGTAAACTATCTACGGCTTGCGTTCACAGCTACATTCTTCGCTGGAATTACTCAAGTTACGCTAGGATTTCTCAGGTATGCTGCTTGTTATTCCTATTGAAGATGACCATGATTATTATTAAGCCTACCCAACTTGTTTCATTGTTTAAACATGGCTTTCAGATTGGGTTTCCTGATTGATTTCCTATCTCATGCTGCCATTGTTGGGTTTATGGCTGGAGCTGCCATCACTATTGCACTTCAACAACTAAAAGGATTGCTGGGGATAAGTCATTTCACACAAAAGACTGACATAGTCTCTGTAATGCGCTCCATATGGAGTACGGTGCATCATGGTGTAAGTGATTATGATTGCCAAGGCATCTTCATGTTTTTGTTTAAATTTCTTTTCTTGTATAGTAATCTTTGTGTTTGATCTTTTTTTTTTTCAGTGGAACTGGCAGACTGTTGTTATAGGAGTATCATTCTTGGTTTTCCTTTTGTTGGCCAAGCACATTGTAGGACTTATATTCTTTCAGAATTCAGATTCTACTCGGAACTTCTGTATGGAAAATATTTGAAAACTGATGCTTATATGATGTTGGGGTGTAGGGAAAGAAGAACAAGAAACTTTTTTGGATATCTGCAATTGCTCCATTGGTCTCAGTGATTCTATCAACTTTTCTTGTTTATATCACTCATGCTGATAAGCATGGAGTTAAAATTGTAAGTTCTGTTTCGATCAAGATTTCTGCTGTTCTTTTTTTGTGCCAATTTTTCTTGTATACGGAAAACTGAAAATTATCTTGATTTGGTTTCAAGGTACATAAGATAAAAAGGGGGGTAAACCCACCATCCCTGGATGAAATATTTTTCACTGGAAAGTACCTTGGAAAAGGCTTCAGGATTGGTGCAGTTGCTGGCATGATTGCTCTCACGGTGAGATAAAAGATTTCTTGCATATAATATCTGTTTGATCTTGAGCTTGTCAAAAGTAACCTTTAATTTCTGTCAGTCAATATATGTAAAGTGTTGCTTTTCTTTTCAGGAAGCAGTAGCCATTGGAAGGACATTTGCTGCCATGAAGGACTATCAAATTGATGGAAACAAGGAAATGGTAGCATTAGGAACCATGAATGTTGTTGGTTCAATGACATCATGTTACGTGACTACAGGTTCCATAAACATACCTTATCCATTTCTCTTAAAACCGATTGGTCACTAATTCGTTTCTGGTTGCAATACTCTTACAGATATGTTTCTGATCTTCTGGCAGGATCGTTCTCTCGCTCAGCAGTAAACTTCATGTCAGGCTGCAACACAGCGGTGTCAAACATAGTGATGTCGTTAGTTGTACTATTAACACTGGAATTCATTACTCCACTGTTTAAATACACCCCGAACGCTATACTTTCCTCCATTGTCATATCTGCTGTGCTGGGCCTAATTGACATTGAAGCAGTAATTTTGATTTGGAATATTGACAAATTCGATTTCGTTGCCTGCATGGGAGCCTTCTTTGGTGTTGTGTTTTCTTCTGTTGAGATAGGACTCTTAATCGCGGTAAACATTGTATTCTACATCACACGTTCTGATTTCCTGCTTGTGATTGTTACTAAATTTTGACAGAAACAGGTCTCAATATCCTTCGCTAAAATCCTGTTACAAGTGACAAGACCAAGGACTGCCATTCTTGGAAAGCTCCCAAGGACTACTGTTTACAGGAACATTCGACAGTATCCTGAGGCTTCCAAGGTTCAAGGGATTCTGATTGTCAGAGTAGATTCAGCAATTTACTTTTCCAACTCTAATTATATCAAGGAGAGGTAATTGTTATTTTCGAGTACTTGATTCTCTCTTAATATCCCTCTCTTGTTGCTGGGCTAATAGCAAAGTACGTTACATTTCTTCTGCAGGATTTTGAGATGGCTAACTGACGAGGAAGAGAAGCTCAAAGAAATTAGCCTACCCAGAATCCAGTTTTTAATCGTTGAGATGTCCCGTAAGCAGTTCCTGAATGCGTCTACTCTTTGTGTCGTACTACTTTTTTCATCGCAATTTAAAACAATCTGAACATTTTCTTTCTACATGTATACTTTTCACTGTAATGACTCATTACACCAATCATTTCATATCATTTTCGAAGACTCTCAATGCAAGAGGCCTCATGTACCTGGGCACCCAATGTACCTACTATTTTTTTTTTTTTTTAAAAAAAAAAAGAAAAAAAACTGGGTTTTAACTGAACTGTGGGATGTTTGTGTTCTTGCAGCTGTAACTGACATTGACACTAGTGGGATTCATGCTTTCAAAGAGTTGCATAATAGTCTTCAGAAGAGAGATGTTCAGGTATGATTCTTATTGCTAAAGTATTAATTTGACTTACAATGTAGCATGCTTTTTCTAGCTTCCTAAAATGTGATTTCTACAAATTCTGATATCAAGTGAAAGCTAGGAATCGAAAATATGAATAAAGATTGATGTAATTAGGGACTAACTCAAAAGTGGTATAATAATCAGATAGCTATTAGTAATAATAATTGCTATTGATAAGTAGATAGCTGTTAATTAAATAGCTATTATCTATAGATGCATCCAGTAAAGATAATTTACATCAATTAATGATGTGACAATACTTAAATAAGATTGATTTTAACTTTAGACATGTAAATAAAAAAAATACTTAAAAATCAATTATTCTAATTTGATATCATTAATTAATATAGCTATTATCTAGGATGGTAGCCTAGAAGTTGAATAGCTGTATTAATTAAACGGTAGTTTTTGAGTCATTTATGCCTCATATAAGATCATTAATACAACATTTTGGTTGAGTCTCTTATTTGGTTTTTTGAACATTTCACAATGAAAGAGAATTCATATGGTTATTGCCTAATGAGGGTCGCTATCACTGGCCGCCCTTCTTAACTAATTTTTTTCAAATTTATTTATTGATGATATAGTAAATAGAGAATTTAATTAAAAATTAAATAGATCACAATATAATTTAATTAATATAACGGACCCATAAATATATACAAATGATTAAGGAACTATTGTGTTAATGGCTTATAACGCCTATATATAGATTATCATGCTTTGCACCTATCGTTTGAAATTTAGAGTAGCATCAAATTAACTAAGCTTCCTGCAGCTTGTTCTAGCAAATCCAGGGCCAGTCGTTGTGGACAAGCTCCATGCGTCTAGGCTAGCAGAGCTGATAGGAGAGGACAACATCTTTCTCACTGTTTCAGATGCTGTCAATGCATGTGCTCCTAAGTTGGAGGAAGTATGAAAGTAATATATAACATTACATTTGATTTCCAAGAATTTAAAGGCTTTACAAGAACTGAACCAAGAGTTGATCCCCAAAGAGTAGCATATATTTGGAAGTTGGTGTTCTAGTTTGATCATTTTTCTGCAACAAAATTGTAAATATCTAGTGTAGAAAACAGGATGGGAATTGCAAGTTTGAAGGAGAACTCGAGGATGCAATGCTTTTTTCCTTTTCTTTTTTTCTTTTGTTTTCTTTTGGTTGCTGCTATTATAGGTCTAGCCCAAGGAATTTCCATGTGATTACAAAATAATGTTACCTTCTTTTTACCTGCAATTCTAGCAAAGAAATTAAAATTAATAATTCTATATTTATAATAAATCAAAATGTAAAATTACATATTAATTATCAAATTATTATTATCATTATATTTTTTGAGCTCGCTCATGGTCCAATTAACAACCAATATTTACAAGCTTAATAAATATATCAAAATTTATTTTAAAATCGGCTCATTTATTAAACTAGCTCGATGAAGTTCTTATTGAATATCAAACTCAAAGTAGGATATGAAAGACTTAGTTGGTTTACAGCAATACCCCTCTACGCGACTTCAAAGTTATCACACGTCAGTGTTAGAGAGGAATAGATGGTTTATATTTTGGACAAGGAAGATCAAGATTTTTCCATAATTAAATTCATCACAATCTTTATAAAGATTATTGTGCACACATATATGGCAAGTAATTCAAAAATTATTTGATGTAATATTTAAATGATTATTAGGATGATCAATCTAGAGGAAAATATGAATATAAAAGAATCAGGCTCTCTCTATTATTATCAATCAGCTTTTACCCGCAGCTATTTCAGCCCTCAAATGTAAGCATAAGTTATAGCCAAGAATGCATCAGGCTGTGTTGCAATGCAGGAATATTAATTACTTTTGTTACATATTTATAACCCATTTCCAGCAAGTAATGGGAATCAATATTTTACAACTAAATAAGAAGATAAAATCAAGAGTTATGAAGATAGTAAAATGCACAAAAAAGGGGTTAATATCCTTAATATATATGACTAATGAACAAGGAGATTATAACTCTTTCACAAATATAAATTGTCGGATTAGATTCCGACGCTATATTTGGTTTATAAAATAATCAAGATATAGAACAGTTATTCGAGTAAAGAATAATACTTTTTTAGCATAACCATTCCTTAATTTTGTAGATTTTCTATTCCATTTAAAAGAAAAAAAAATTGCCTATTTTGTATTTTAAAAATATCATATTTTCTTATTTATTTATCTTAAATTCATTTAAAATCATCTTTTATTATTTATTATTATCATCCTTCTATTCACCACTACAACCATCACCACCACTATCATAGTGTTTACACATTAATTTGTATGATATTTAATTATAATTCTGTTATTGAATAGTTAATGTAAGCTCATGAATGAAAGGGTGGCTTACAAATTATTTAGAAATAGCTTTATAATTACTGTTTTATTCTATATCTATACCATTCCATATAAACCAAACATGGCGCAAGAGTAGTTACCTTAATTTTATTTTTATTATAAATAAATAGAGGGATAAGGAGTATAAAAGAAGTGCTCCAATTTCATTCAATAAATTCTAAAAAAAATGAGAAAAAATAATAATTCAAAAATCAAACAATTTGTTTGATCGAATAAATAAATAAATAATTGATAAAACATAAAAGAATCAATAATCAATAAAAGAAATAAAAATAATTAAAACCAAAAACTTATTGACTAGTCTTTGTTATGTTTTTGAGTCCTCATCCGACTAGCCCAAGAACCCTCCCTTTGAGCCATACGGTTCTTAGACCTTATCTTCAACTCAACAAGCTGATCTCTCCATCTATTTCTTGTAGCTAAAGAATCATTCCTTGATGCCCTAAAACCTCTTGTCATTCCCATCAACAGCCCATTATCATACTCTTCACGTAACACAGGATCTGACAGTGTCTTATAAGCCTTTTGCACTTGCAGAAACATCTCTGTAGACTCTTCCTTGGTCATTGAGTGGCCGTGGCAAACATCAGGATGATATCTCAGAGCCATGTTTCTATAAGCTTTCTTTATCTCTTCTAGGCTTGATTCTTTAGGGTTCAATGAAAGGACCTTGTACAAGTTGGTATCATTATTAATAATGATGGTACTGGTGGCTTTGCATGAAATCAATTTATGAGGAATTTGATGTTGATGTTGATGATGTTTACTAGGGTTTGGAAGAGAAAGAAAGTGCTTAGAACTTGTTAGAGTAATAGCCATATTTGGGTTTGTTTTGGTGCTTGCTTCCGCTATACAGATATACATGGCAAAATCATTGTCATTATTACATTTTTGAATCATTTAAGTCATTGTGCTTAATACGGGGATATTTAATTTATTAGAACCTCTTATTCACCAATAGATTCTTAGTGCATAATGTTGATACCAATATCATATACGTGTTAACTAATTAAAATGTATAAATGTGGGTGCAACAAATAGTAATATTTTACTAATGAGCTACCTAATCAGTTGCGTAAGCGGCTTATATGTATTCTGATTGTTTTACGAATTAGCAAGAAAAAGATTATATGTATTTTAAATTTTAATACTACTTTATATATTTCACTGTTCTATAGTAGAGTGTAGTACATCCGAAATAGTTAAAATAAATTCAAATTTTTTAATACTAAATAAACTAAATTCATAACTACTTAGTCGTGAAATTTAGAAATATTTTGAGAGTACATTAATACCATAATATACATGATTAATTAAATATCAATTTACAAAATTACTATTATTCTGATTATCTTAGAATAATATCTATCTTAGAATAATATCAAAAAGTGAAAATTTTAATTCTTCAAATTAAAAAAAAATATAATAAATATAATAATAACGTCTACGCAATATGCAATTAAATGACTAGTTAATAATTAATTTTTGAGCTAGCTGATGACCCGCGTTTACAAATATAGGAAACCAAGTCATCAATTCATGGGTAAGCTTAATTATTAAATGTAAATTGTAAACTAAGATAAAATTATATTCTAATTAGTTTTATATTGTGGAATAGTTTAACGTATTACAAGAATATAAGTAAAAGGAGGATATGACTGGTTTTGGTTTTGGATTGATATGAATGTTTGGTTTCTGAAATTGATAAGAAAGGGTGGCTACCGTTGCATCCAAAGCATTAAACGCGCATTCCATATGGTAAGCATCGAGGCAAATGAGTTTCAATTTTTCATGTCATTGGTCAAAGCATTGTAACAACAATTTGTATTTTTATTTTCCTTGTCTATCCTTTTCATCTATCAGACATGATTTATAATTAGTTAATAATTAATTGTTGCTTGAACCCTGTTAAGATTAATTAGAGTTCAAAGTGGTAGTGAACGGGAAGCTTAATTTTAATTTAGGAAAAAGACTCAAATTTGCTCCTAACGTATAATTACTGGTGCGGATTAGCCCTTCAAGTTTGTTTTTTTAGCCAGTTGCACACAATATCTCACCGAACGGAGTTTTTAAGCCTCTCTTTAGAACGGAGCTGAAGAATGTTAAGTTCAAAATATATAACCGTTACTAGGACCCATATTTAGGAACCAACTTAATAAAAGCGAGACACGTTTGCTAGGCTTCTTTTCCTTATGATATAAAAAATAATTAATGGTGGGAGTTATTGTCCTGTACTAACTAGGGATTGTAACTTGCTGTAAAGAATCCCAACAACCAACCTAGTGTAACTGTAAGGGCTAAATCGATCGATTGAAGCTCGTTTTTTCTAATCCTAAGACATACTGAAATTACTATTCAACTATATAGCAAGAAAGTGAGTTACGGTTGTGTTTAGGTGTATACTGTGTTTGCAAGTTGGAGTTACCAGGTATATTAAAGCAAAACATGTGGGTCTCATTGTTTTATTCTGTTTTGAAATGTAATTGCTTTTTAATATTATATGTTGAGTTGTCCCCTTCGAAATAATGGTCCTCACGTGGTGTAAAGTGAGTTAAGTATTGCGATTGCTTTAGCATTGCTTTAATACTTAAGCTATATGTGGTTGTATACACTACGTCTGCTTGCTGTCATAAGAAAATGATTTTAAAGTTATTTTTTTATTTTATTTTATGCAAAATGTCCAATGTTGTAAATCTGCGATTTAACTATGGTGGTAGATGGCAATTACATCCAAGAATTGATTATCTAGATGGTGATATTGATATACTATATGATTTTGATTCTGACTTCCTATGTCATGTACATATTAAGGATAGATATAGGAATTGCTTGGGTATGCAAATGTGGAACATATTTTTGTACTTGAACCTGGAAAAGAAATGGAAGATGGATTGTATTTAGTTGAAGATGATGAGGGAATTAGGAGATTTTTGAATTACATGAGCAAATACAATTGGGTAGGAGAACTAGATTTCTATGCTGATAACTCCAAAGAATTTCAACCAAATATTATGGGAATTGAATGGAATATTGATATGGATGCATCTACTGCAAATATTAACAATGAAATGCCTACACAGAGTAGCTATTTCAATCCAAATAATAGAGCTGATGCTAGTCAACCTGAGTCTATTGTTACTGAAGAACCTGTTAATAGTACCGGACCTACAAATTATATTAGCAATAAGGAAGAGGATGGTGAAGATGATAGTGCAAACATAAATGAAAATGATGGAAGTAAAGAATCTAGTGATGAGGAAACTGATCCTGAACAGTCTGTAGAGAGAGATGGCGAAAACTCTGGATTTAGCAGTAAAGCCATTTCATGCTTGGAATGACCTTTGCTAATGCTAATAAGGCTAGACACGCAGTAGCAAACTATGGAGTAGCTCTAGGTGTTAAGCTAAAAATCAATTCAAATGAACCATTTAGACTTAGGGTTAATGTATAAATGAGGAAAGCTGCCCTTTTGTGCTTTTCATTTCAAAAGATGGCGAAAACTCTAGATTTAGCAGTAAAGACACTAATACTTGAGCATAGGTGCTTTAGGGATTTCTCACTTCCTAGTGCTACTGCTAGGTTTTTAGCCAATTATTTCAAGGGTAGGATTTACAAAAATCCTTCAATAAAGATAAAACAAATGAAAGATGATGCAAAGAGCTTGTTAAAAATTAATGTTAGTCTGGCTAAGTGTAAAAGGGAAAAGAAGATGATAATCCAAGAAATGGATGGGAGTTTCAAAGTGGAGTTTGGTTATTTGGAAGCATATGCAGTTGTACTTAAAAGAAGCAATCTTGGTACAAAAGTAGAGATTGAGTTATGTAAGGAAGCAATGAAAGAAGGAAGAAGGGTGTTTAGGAGGATGTTCTTGTGTTTTGATACTCTTAAGAGGAACTGGAAGAGTGGATGGAGACCTATCATAGGTCTGGATGGATGTTTCTTAAAGGGGGTTACTAAAGGCTAGATTTTTACTGTAGTAGGCAAAGATAGTGATGATCAGATGGTGCCTATCGCATGGACAGTGATAGACAAAGAGAATAAGAATAATTGGAGATGGTTTTTGCATTGGCTAAAGCAAGAACTTGAACTTGGAAATGGAGCAGCCTATACTATAATCTCTGACATGCAAAAGGTGAGCATTTTTCATTTTCTTTCCATGTATTTATTGGGAAAAGGCTCAAATTTGCCCCTAACGTATAACCTCTATGGAGGGCCAATATACATAAGTGGTTGTACGTTAGGGGCAAATATGAGCCTTCTCCCTTATTTTTTATTTAGTATACATCTTTTTACAGTTGTAGTATTGGTTACTCTTTTATGCTTTAGGGTCTCATTGATGCTGTGGAGCATGTCTTACCCCTTGCTAAGCATAGATGGTATGCGAGGTACATTTACTCCAACTGGTTTAAGCAATAGAGAGGGGGGAAATTCAAGAAAAAGTTTTGGATTTGTGCTTGGAGCACATTTGAGGAGGAGTTCAAAGATAATTTAGAGCTTCTTGGTGAAGTGTCAAAGAAGGCAGCAGAAACCCTTCTAAAATATCCACCCCATTGTTGGTGCAGGGCCTATTTGTCTAGCAAATCCAAGTCATACATGGTGGACAATAACATCTTTGAATGTTTTAACTCCTGGATACTAGAGGCAAGACATAAGCCTATAGTTAGTATGTTAGAGGAAATAAGGCTACAAGCAACGAATCGAATTAAAGAAAAAAAATGGTTAACAGGTGGATTAATGACTGGAGTCCAGCTTGTATGGCTTTATTCCAAGATAATAAAGAAAATGCTTCAGGTTGCAGAATAGTGTTTAATGGTTAGGATGGTTATGAGATTTGGGAAGGTAACAATAAGCACACAGTCTTTTTAGAAAGAAAGTTGTGCACCTGTAGGGCAAGGGATCCTATAGGAATCCCATGCCAACATGCCATTTGTGCTCTATATCATTCCAAGCTTGATCATTTTTCATATATCAGTCATTTTTATCATAAGTCAACTTATCTAGCCTCATATCAGTTTCCATTATTGCCAGTCCCTGCTAAAAGGTTTATGAGATGTGAGGAATACTAGGGAATAGAACATCCTCCATTGACTTAAATGTCAGGTAGGCCTAGAAAGAAGAGAATTCGGGAATCAAATGAGCCTAATACAACCAGTAAAATTAAAAAGCTTACTAAGAAAGGCAAGAAACAGAGTTGTGGGTTATGTACAGAAGGACATAATAGAACCAAGTGTCCAAATAAGAACAAGAAGGTAAAATACATAGTTTTACATCACATTGAGCATTTATATTATCTAATTTTTGAAATTCTAATGAGTGCAATTGTTTGCCTTCAACTTTATAGGGAACAACAGCAAGTGGTCCAAATAAGCACACCAAAGAATCGCCCAAAGAAGAACAGCAAGAATCGGTCCAGAAGCACACCAAAGAATCGGTCCAGGAAGCACACCAGCAACTGGTCCAGGAAGCACACCAAAGAATCGCCTTCAAAGAAGCACAATAGCAACCGGCCCAAAGAATCGCTTCAAAGAAGCACAACAAAGAACTACTTCAGTAAGCACACCAGCAACTGCTCCAACTAGCACATCAACAACTGCTTCAGCAAGCACAACAACAAGTGGATTTGAATACAGGATGAACAATATATAATGTCAGGGAACTTTTTATACTTATTTTTTCTTATAAATATTAGTTTGTGGCATGTTTGATCTGACATTTTGACATTCATAGCCTGGATAAACTACTGAAAGAGTAATTAGTAAAGGTCTACAAGTAGAGAAAATGGAAACTGGTCCTTAAACTAGGTTCCCAATACTATGTGAAAGAGACTTCAAAAGAAGCAAAGAGAAAATAGATGCATCATCCATTACAAGGACAATTAAATTCACTGGAGATGGTTCATAAGTTACATTTGCTACTAACTTGCCATTTGAACCTCCAGGACTGCAATGGAGAGGAGGAGTTGCAATTACCTCTTCACAGTTGCAAGCTCAAAAAGAGCAACTAATAGGTAGACAGAAAAAGAAAGGCAAGATAGTTAGTGATTTTTCATCGAATGACTATTCATCTATTTATTTAAATGTAAACAGCAGCAAGAAAGAAAGTTCTATGGAAAAACGGCGGTTCAATTTGATCTTATCCAATATGGAATTAGGATACAGGTGTAGGCTAAGTCAATCGATAGATAGTTTCAGTCCTCTTGAAAATACCAGTGTAAGTGAAGACCCAATTCTAAATGATACAGATAAAAACACCCGTAGTGCTCTACAACAGACCAATAGTTTACTATAAATTATTAGTTTGACTAGAGCACATTTTCTATATTTTTTTGCTACTTTGGTGTTTTCTGCCTTAGAGCTAGCAATATCTTTTTTTGTATTTTGTTGCTACTTTGGTGTTTTGTACCTTAGAGCTGCCATGTCTTTTTAGTTTTATTGCTACTTTAGTGTTTTATGCCTTAGAGCAAGCATTATCTTTTTGGTCAATATTTAACTGCAGTAACAGGTGATGCCAGTAACTTTTGTATATTATTGCTACTTTGTTGTTATTTGCTTGTAAGCAAGTGGTGTTGATACTTTAGCTCAATATTGACTGCAGTATGCCAATGTCATTATTTTTTGCTCATTGGTTATGATTATGAATGTCGTTTAGCAAATCTTTTCCATTTACAACAATTCATTTCAGTGTATAACTAGTGTTCAAATCAAGTGTCATAATTTCATTTTATCAAACCATTAATAAAATTACACAAATAATAGTTTTGCTCCAAGCAATTACCACAACTAATTTCATTTCACCAAATCCTTATAAGCAATCCAAGCTAATAATGCAATTAACAAGATAACAAAATCATTTTTCATCTTTGTGTTTTCATGTTGAAGCTGTTCAATTTCTATTTCTTTGGTAGCTTTCAAATTCCTCAGCTCAGTCCACATCTTTTCCATTTTAGTTTGCAAATCTCTTTCATTTCTTCCCTTTCATCTTTTTCTCTATCTTCACAATTTGGACTTTTACAGCACTTTCGAAACTTTCTCCATTCACATAATCTTCGACATCCAAATTTTCAACCTTCATAGAACCTTCGACATTCATCAAACCTTCAACATCCAGGACTTTCAGCATTCACAAAACCTTCGACATTCACAGAACCTTAGTGTCATTGCTTCCTGTGATTGTTGATCATGGCGATGTCAATGTTAATTGAAATCAATTTGTTAATTTAGGGTTCCTTGTTTTCTATGAAAAGGAGAGTGATGAAAGAAGGGGAGATGGTGATGGAGAGTAGTTTTTCTTTGGAAAACCATTGGATTGTAGGTCCTACCATTTGCCACCTCAGTTGCATTTAATGGAAGTTTCTTCCGTTCTTCAGCTCCATTCTAAAGAGGGGCTTACAAACTTTGTTTGGCGAGATATTGTGTGCAACTGGCTAAAAACAAATTTGGAGGGCCAATCCGCACCAGTGGTTATAATTAATTCTGACTTTGAGTCTTGTAGATAAAATTAGTTCATATCTGATGTACCACGTAAATAACAGAAAACTTATTTCGCACTATTCCAATGTCTTCAAGTTGGTGAGGAACTATATCTTGTTAGCAAATTCACAAAAAATGTTATATCAGATCTTGTACAATTAGCAAGATACATTAATGCTTTAATAGCATTAAGATATGGTACTTCTGGATCAAGTATTTCTTCACCATCTCCTCGAGAACGAAAATGGTCATTTTTCACATCCATGTGTCTAAAAATCATAGGAGAACTCATTAATGAGATTTATCCATATTAAAATGTTTCAATATCTTTTCACTATAAGTTGACCGATGAATAAAAATTCCTCTAAATAAATGTTCGATCTGCAGGCCGAGATAAAATTTTATTTGTTCCAAATCTTTCATTTCAAATTCATTTTTTAAATAATTTATTATTTTCGTCAACTCTTCAGGAGTGTCAATGATGTTTAAATCACAAACATAAAGTGCAATTATAGCAAAATCAGAATTTGTTTTCTTAATGAAAATACATTGACAAATTGAATTGTTAGTATATCCTTCCTTCAAAAGATATTTACTTAGGCGATTATACCACATTTGTCCAGATTGTTTGAATCCATAGAAGGATTTGTGTAGCTTAATTGAATATATTTCTCATAGTTTTAAGCTACATGTTTCAGGCATTTTTAATCCTTCAAAAACTTTCATATAAATGTCATTATCATGTGATCCATATAAATAAGCTGTAACGACATCCATAAGATTTATATGAAGTTGTTCTAAACTTGCCAGGCTAACTAAAAATCTAAATATAATTGCATCCACTACTAGAAAATAAGTTTTTTCATTATCAATGCCAGGTCTTTGCGAGAACCCTTGTGTTATAAGTTATACTTTGTATCTCAAAATCTCATTTTTCTCATTGCGTTTACGCACAAAACCCATCTAGCATACTGACTTAATATCATCAGGTATTAAAATAATGGGCCTAAAGACTTGGCAGTTTTTATAATGAGTTCAATTCTATCTGGATTGTATCTTTCCATTTAAGCCAATCATTTCTTTTTCGATATTCAATGATAGACTTATGTTTAATATCACTTTCTTTTGCAATATCAATTGCCACTATATATGCAAATACATTGTGGATAATAGTTTCACTTCGATTCTATCTCTTATCTGAAGTGATATAGTTGATTAATATCTCATTATTTTTATCATCTTCATGCACTTGAACCTCTTCCGAGGTTACTTGTTCATCTATCTCTTTTGTGATAGGCTCTTCAGGAACATCAATTATGGGACTGTCACTTGGTTTATTTTCTTTCCTTTTCTTTCTTGAATATTTATCCTTGGAACTAGGTGGTCTACTATGCTTCTGCGTGTCATGGACTTATTTGCTATAATATTAACATGTTGTCCTACTGGGACATTAATTCTAGCTGGAGCATTTTCAACTGGTATATTTAGTAACTCTTTTTCGATCATAAAATGCATCTGGCAATTGGTTTGCAATACTTTACAAATGAATGATCCTTTGAACTTCTAGTTCACATTTTTTTGAATAAGAATCAAGATGATTTAATAATGGCTCATTCCAAAAAAATTAATATTTCTCTAATTGCTTGTTCTCTCCCCCCAACTTAGGAAACAAAGCCTCATTAAAATGACAATCATTAAATCTCGTAGTAAAGACATTCCCGTTAATGGCTCAAGATATTTAATTATAGATGGAGATTCATATTCAATATATATTCCCAATCTCCTCTGAGGTCCTATTTTTGTGCGATGTATGTGGTCAATTGGACATAAACAGCACATTCAAAAACTCTCAAATGGGAAATATTTGGTTTATGACCAGAAACCAACTATAATGGAGAAAATTTATGATATATAGTTGCCCTTAAGCGAATAATAGTTGTTGCATGTAAAATTGCATGTCTTCAGGTAATTATTGAGAGATTTATTTTCATAAGCAGTGGTTTAACTATTAATTGGAGATATTTAATAAAATATTCTGCTAGACCATTTTGAGTATGAACATGAGTTACTGGATGTTCAACAGTTATTCCAATTGACTTGTAATAATTATTAAAGGCCTTAGATGTAAATTCAACGGCTTTACCAAGATGAATTGTCTTAATAGTATATTTTGAAAACTATGCTCTTAATCAAATTATTTGAGCAAGTAATCTGGTAAATGCCAGATTTTGAGTTGATAATAAACATACATGTGACCATCTTGTTGATGCATCTATTATCATCATAAAATATTTAAATGGTCCACATAGTGGATGAATTGGTCCATAAATATCACCTTGTATACAATCTAGAAATCTAGGTGAATCATTTTGAATTTTGCTCTGTAAAGGCCTAATATTAAACTTTTCTTGAAAGCAAGCTGAACATGAGAATTCATTAGATTGAAGAATCTTCTGGTTCTTCAATGAATGGCCATAAGGGCTTTTAATAATTTTTCACATCATTGTTAATCCAAGATGACATAATCGATCATATACTAAATAAGAAAAATATTTGGGTCTATAAACTTCTGATTTACTACCAAATTTGTTTCAATAATACACATATATATATAATATAAGCCAGAAGAGAAAGCATGTAATTTCTTCAAAATACATTTTTTTTCCATTGTAAAGGTTGTAATATAGAGATATTCAATATTTTACACGTTTCTAGTTTCAAAATGATATCCATTTCGGCAAATATTTTTAAAGCTCAATAAAAATTTCTACAAAATTTTAGGGCGAATAATGCATTTTTAATAAAGAAATATATACCTTTTAGATAGTAATATATTTTCTCTTGCGGAGCCTTCAATTATTCTTTTACTACCAGATATTATATTGATATAAGTTCTCCTATTGCTAAGTGAGAAAAATATTTATTATCTCTAATATGGTGTGTGTGGTAGCACTGTCTGTAAGACATAAATCTAAATCATTTGTTCTTAATCTTACTAACAATTAAGTAGGATCCATAACATTTTATCTTTCTATATAAAGAAAAATAAATAACACGTCAATTAGTATTAATTTTTTAAAGACTAATATATTTAATTCTTCAGGAACATAAAATATTAATTCCTTAATAAATTGGGATACTAGATTTCAAGATACTTAGTTCTTCAGGAACGTATGATCAAAATTCTTCAAGAATTTATACTTTTAGTTACTTTTTTATTTAGTTATTCAATAACTAAAACTAATATTAATTCTTTAGGAACTATAATTTATAATACAAGTCTTCCAAGAACTAAAATTTATGATATAAGTACTTCAAGAATTAAGATTTATAATACAAGTTCTTGAGGAACTAAAATTTATAATATAAGTTCTTCAGGAACTAAAATTTCTAATATATGTTCTTCAAAAATTATATATCACTAGTTCTTCAGGAATTAAAAGTTATAATACAAGTTCTTCATGAACAAAAAATTTATAATAGAAATTTTTCATGAACTATATATAACACTAGTTCTTTAGGAACTAGAAATTAATTAACATTAATTAATATCAGATAATATATCTATAAGAAATTAATTAAAATAAGATAGAAATAAAATAAAACTCTCATCCTACAAAGTATATAGATAAAATTATAATTGTATATAAATTAGTATTTGGCTAAAACAAAGAAATTTAGTAGAAATTCAAAAGTCACAAAACCAAAATAAAGAAATTGGTGCTACATATTCATTAGGACTACCAAAATGGTTCCCTGTGAATTCAATAAAGATAGAGTATAGCTTCATATAAATTTTAATTTTTTCTTAAATATGAAAAGAAAAAAGAAACTCAATCTTGAATCTTATTTTAAGCAACGATGCTGATAACATGTTGTGAAATAAAGAATAAGAAGAAGAATAAAGAGTATTGTAAAATAAAGATTAAGAACAAAGTAAATAAAGAGAGAAGGGAGGTAATTTTTCTATATCATTCTATTGATTGTAACACTTATTTATAGGTGTAAGAGATTACATAGATTGAATTCTATTTGCATAAGAAAATCTATCTATAAACATAATGATAGACATCTAATATAACCCAAACATTTTAATATTATCATAACATTCATATATTCTTTTTCTAGATAGCATTTTCTATGTTGTTTTAACTATTTTTCTTAATTTAGCTATAATGTTGTAAGAAACTTCGTCTTAACTTTAACTTTTTCTCTTCCATCTCTTAAGTAGCTCAATATCCATCCTTTGGGCGAAAGTCATTTTACATAAATAAAATATTTATATAAATTAAAATTAATATGAATATTTACAATATTATTAAAAATAAATTATTTAGATATAAATATAAATTTATATAAAAATATAAAATTGATCTTCTTAATATATAAAAAAGCATTAAATTTTTAATTGGAATAAAGAAATAATTATGAATTATTTTACAAATTGAAAGTTTTATTATTTGAGAATTATAAATTTTGTAATATAATTTTAGAAATAATTTTTTCTTAAACTTTCTTACTTGTATTTTAATTATATTTTAAGGTGAAAGTAAAATATATAAATAAAAGATAATCATTAATAAGTTAAAGTCTAGTACCTGTTTTTTTAGGTGGAAGTCATTTTATACGAATAAAATATAGCTAAATATATAAATGGATCTATGAACATTTCTCGTTTTTTTGCAATTGGTTCTACGATTTCAACTTTAATTCATTTGGACTTCTCAATTCTACTGGTTATTAATTTTAAACCCTTCAATCACAGATGTTATGCATATATATTTTATACCATCTAAAAATGTGTAAGTTTGAATAAATAATAATATACTTCAAATATAAAATAACAGCTAAATACATAAATGGCCACCTGAACTTGTCTCGTTTTTGCAATTGGCCCTCCGAACTCAACTTTGATTCAAATAGACCTTTTAACTTTACTGGTTATTATTTTTAGATCCTTCAATCACAAACATTAAGAGCGTGTGTTTTACGTCATCTAAAAAATGCTTAAGTTTAAATAAAATAATAATATATTTAAAATATAAAATAAATAAATAAAATAAAATAAAGTAAGATAATAAATTTTAGTTCTAAAACAAAATCTGTCTTTTTTATATTTGTTAAATATTTCATTGCTATAGTTAATGGTGTGGGCATAGTCTGTGAGAATAAAAAGAAGAACTTGATGAGAGAAAAATTGAAGGATTACAATGGTTTATTTTAATCCTTTGAAAAATATATTTTTTATTTTATTTATAGATTAATAAAATAATTTTAATGTGTAATAAATAATTTATTAGAACTAATGCAATACACTTTTCACAAAAGGTTAATTCAAAGCACTTAACTTTCGTTTGTGAATGATTTAAATATAACAACTCGTAAAGTTCACATACGTAATTGAATCAAAGTTGATAAGGGAGACCAATTACAAAAATAAGATAGTTTCAATAGTTTAATTATATATTTCTCCTATTATAACTAACGTCGTTAGTGAGAATATTAATTTTATATTATTACCATTAGTAGAGGGGTTAAAAATAACAATCCGTAAAGTTGAAAAGTCTAATTGAGTCAAAGTGGAGTTCGGAGGTCAATTGCAAAAATAGAATAAGTTCAAGGATACATTTGTGTATTTAGCCATAAAGTATTTATGTGAATTAGACATTAACATAGATGTAGTAGTTTATTAATCATAAGTTATCTAGATATATATATAAATCTTTACATTAAAATATAAATTTAATATTATTTTTATGAAATTGAATAGAAAATATATAAAAATTAAATTAAAAATCTTAATATGATTTTTATTAAATAGAATGAGGAAAAGACTTAGAAGTAATAAAATAAATGAGAGAAAGAATTATAGAGATTTTTCACAGAAATTAGAATAAATTTAAAATTCTAAAAAGTGAATTAAAAATTGTAAAATTATTCTTATGATGATATGATGAGAAAATAATTTAAAGTAATTAAATGGTTAAATATGAAATTATAACACTTTTAATACTAATTAATATATATCTTTTTAGAATAGTTAATGCACTTCTTTAATACTCATATAATTATTATTTTTAATAGTTTTTTTATATAAATTGTTAAACTCATAACAATTTAAATGAATAACTTAATAATTATAGAAAAGTTCTTGTAAAGAGAGAGAAAGCAAGTTACAACCTTATATATATATATAGTTACTTTCTTATTTTTTTATTTTTTTTTATAAATTTTGAAATATTTTCTTACATCTTCATAAACTATATCTTATTATAAAAGACATTAACAAAATAAATTAAACATCAATAAATATAATTTATTTTTTAATTACATATTCAATGATTTCAATCAAATTGGTAAGTTGTAAATCTTTTTATATATAACCTCAATCCTTTAATGATAGTAAGTTTAATAGTCTATTTCAATTCAATTTAACTTTTAAATGCTTTATTAATGATGCAATGACATTATCTTTAGATTTTTGAATAAAAAAATTAAGTTTGGTATAAGCTTTTTATATAAGATAATAAACAATAAGTATTTTATAAAAGGCACAATAAATAAATTGAAAAACTTTATAACCTATATATAAAAATACAGCTAATCTTTCTCTCCCAAATCTATATATATATATATATATATATATATATATATATATATATATATATATATATAAAAGTAATATTTTAATATTATTTTTCTATCCTACATGGCATATTATATAAATCCTAAGCTAATTTTCTTAATTTTTAGAGAATTAATTATTTTAATATTTTTTTTACTATTTTATATAAAATATTATAATACAACTTTAACACCTTAATTTATGATATATAATTATTTCACTTTTCTCCCCCTTTTTGAATTCTTTTTCATAAATTTCACTTTATATAATATTTTTTTTAAGTATTGTATTGCAACATAAAATAATTTAAATATAAATCTTAATTATCTTATAATCACTTCTTTCAAATTATATTTTATACTTTCAATTTAATGTATTTATTAAAAAATAATTTCTAAATTAGATTCCTATATCCTACATGGCATGTCATATGATTTCTAAACTATTTTCTTTTAGATCTTAGAGAATTAATCGGTTTTAACATATTTTTCTACTATTTTGAAAAAATTATGTTACAACTTCCAACACTTTAACTAGGATATTTATAACTTTCACTTTAAATAATTCCTTTTCAAATATTGTATTATAATATACAACACCTTAATTATAAATTTTAAGTATCTAATAGTCCTTTTCTTTTCTCCAAAATTTTCTTTATAATTTTAACTTTTGATTAGACTTTTTAAAATTTTCTATTCTTATAGTTGAATAATTATCTTATCAGTTAAAGAACTATTCTCTTAATTATTATATTTATATTTATTTATACTTTTCATCTTTTATTGCATTCTATCTTAAATATATTCCAACAAAATTATTTTAATACCGTTCAATTTTCAAGTAAAGAATCAATTAATTAAAACTTAGTTTTTAGGTTAGATGTTTTATAGTTTAGTAAATTAAAAAACAATAAAAATATTTTATTTTTATATATGTAAAATATTAATGAATTGTATATTTAAAATATATAAAACACTAAATCAATAAAAATATATTAAATAATAAATGAAATAATCTAATATTAATTCAAGTTATAACATAATAATTTGATTTGATTCGATTTATATTATTAAAATGTTTAGTTTATTTGATTTTATAAGATGCTTCTATTTATTTAATTTCATATAGATGTTATGAATATAGTAAAATAAAATTAAAGAAAAAGAGAGAATAATTTTTTTAATTAATGAATTTATCGTCATCAAAATTAGTAAGTAATTAAAAAATTTAAAAAGATATAACATATTTACTCATCCAATAAAAGACACAATAATATATATATATATATATATAGCTAGTTAGTTATATTTATATATCCAATAAAAGACACAAGTGCTTTTCTTTGTCCCAAATGGACTACATGAAGTAAGGTAGAACAAAATGTCAAATATAACAAATTGACAGAACTAAAAAATTCATAAAAGTTGTGATGTGAAGAATAGTTTTATAATACCCGACCCGACATTACTTACACTGTTGTTTTATATTATAATTAACTTATCAACATATTTTCATAATATTTATCACATAAAAAATAGGGCTGCAAAGTCGAGCCACTCGCAAGCTACTCGAATCTAAACTCGATAAAAGCTCGTTAGAATTCGTTCGTCAGGATAAATGAGCCAAGTTTGTCAGGATAATATATTTTAATTGAAAAAATAATTAAATAAATAGACCATAAAAATTCAAATTTTATTACATTAAACTAACAATATGTACTAATAAATTAAGTTTTAAATATAAATTTTCTAATTGAATAATTTTAGTGTTATTTAATCAAGTATTAGTTTACTAACATTATTAATTAAGTTGGCATTTGATTATGTACATTTAATTATTATTAATATTTTACCAATTTATTTCTTATCTTAAATTAATTGAAGTAAAATAATAAAATAAAAATTATATATAAAAATAATATAGTTTTGGTGTATGATATATGTAATTCAAATCAACCTAAACTACAGTGTCTTACTATAAAAATATGTAGTTTTAGTGTTGAATGAACAATACATGAGGTTTTCGTGCGGATTAAAACTTAAAGATATTTGAGAAATTATAGTTTATGTATTTATAAATTAACGAGACATAAGTAAATTCTTTATACTATGCTCAATGTGAAGCTTATAGATAAAGTAAAAACTATTATAGATAATCATTATCTTTAGCGCTTTTTGCAATTGCGTGATCTTTAATATTTTTTATAAAAATAATATTACATTATCTTTAGCGATTTTTAATTGTACTTCAGATTTCTTATTAACTAAGATTAGATCTAATCCTTATGGAATTTTAATTTATCGATTTAATTTTAGCCGGCTATTAAATATCATCCAATCATCAGGAAAAGTATATAAAACTTTTGTTCGATCCAAGAACAATCAGGAAAAGCAACTAGGATCTCTATAAAACAATGCATCAGTCCCTAGTTAGCTAGAAACCCTATTGTTTCATTCACACTCTCTGTATAATTAGTTCTCTCAAGTCTACCACTAAACTCTCCCTGATAGAAGTACAGGACGTTAATCATGCATCTTTCAAGGATCTTTTCTGCTAAAATCAGTTCACTCCTTCATGGTTTCCTCCGACTGCAGGAAGACGAGTCCTCCAACAATCTGCTGCCGTCGAAGAATGCGAGAACCCCTCCAAGACGAAGAAGTTATGTTACCGTGTACGTGGGTGAAAAGAGCAAGAAATACAAAGTTCCAGTGGAGTATTTGAGCTTCCCGGAGTTCCAAGAATTGATCAAGAACGTATTAGATAGTGAGCTCGACATTAAAATTGATGGGCCGATTAAGTTTGATAAGATTAGCACTAAGAAGTTCGATGAATTGATGGAGCGTGCCAAGAAGCAGCAACATGACAAACTTTATTAATTTTCTGCATGACCTTAGTCCATGCATGGATATAGGATCTAAATCTTCATGTAATTGATTTTTCCTTTTGTTTTCCTTAATTAAGTTCCTTGTCCATTTTTCTTGGCCATTGCAATGTCCAGTACACCTTTATTACTAACAACTGAACTGAGTTTCTATTGAGTTTGACTCGAGATGATGACTCACTCTACTAATTGTTTTAAATCAGAATTCCCAGTAAGGAGCTAAGGGCTGTGGAAGAAATTTTACTTCCTTCTTGGCAATTCATTTGTTTCTTGATTGTGATTTGTGAGGCTTGAATCCTGACATCTATGTTAGTTATTAGTAACATAATTAAAATGGCAAAGGCTATATTAATCAGAACAGTACCTGCAGAATTAAGTGATACTAAGACAATTAAGTAAGGGTTTATGAAATTGAAATAAACTGTAAGAAATTTATAAGCCAATCGCTATATAGATTCAAAAAAAAAAAAAAAAATACACCAAGGTTACACCAGAAGTACAAAGAAAACTTTCTCTGAAGGAAAAATCAGAATCCATATTATCTGATTCGAAATCTATAACGAGATAAAACAATAATCATTCGAAATCTATATTATATTATTTATTCGAAATCTATAACGAGATAAAACAATAATCATTCGAAATCTATATTATATTATTTGTGTTGTGATATGTTGTTATGCTTTAATTTTATTTGTTGTGTTCGTGGAGTTTGTTAAACTTTTTATTTTTTTATCAAGAATTTAATTTAATTATTTTAGTTTCTTTGTTTATATGTATATTTTTCTTTTTTGTATAAAGACCAACGCTGGTTTGGCCGGAAAGACACCAACAGCCCGTCACAATGTTGCTTCCTTTTTCAGTCGTTTTCCGGCTACAAAATGTTAAGCTTGAGCTGCTGCGGGTTTTGGAAGGCTGTGGGCGGTGGCTCTTTGCTTAGGTGGCTGAAACAAGTGGGGAAAAGGGAAGGAGCAGCTGTTTGACGTGGTGGAGGTCAAAGGGGAAGGAAATGGGTCCTGTATATGGTAAGAAAAGTGAAAAGAAAATGAAATGGGTGGGAATAAAAATAAGTGGTTTTGGGTACTTGCAATCATTATTATTATTATTATTATTATTATTATTATTATTATTTGTTTTATTAAGGTATATATATATATAATATTAATGTGTTTATGTATTCTATTTTATTATTATCATAATCATTTTAGAGTAGGGTTTATATAATTTTTTTACAAGATATAGTGAAAATTATAGGAATATATTTATAAAGTTGGAAATCTCAAAATAAAATTTTTTAAACATAATATCTTTATATTATATTGTTGACATATTTGACAGATTTAGATTTCATTAATATGTAATCGATAATCCAATAATTAAAAGTATTACTTTTTATGTTGTCAATTTTTAATTTTTTTTATGAAGGATGTTCATCATTTATAATCTATATTCATTAATTAATTCTGATTAATTCAATAATTATAACTTTATATACGTTCGTCAAGTTTTAAATTTTGTTTATAATTGTTTATCTATGAAATATTATTTTCAAAAGAAAATGGTGTTGATTTTTAAATGAAAATCAAATTCAGTCTTTGTGATGGATATTGAGAAATTTTGAGTTAAATATTATTTGCCCTATGTAGTTTGGCCTAATATATGAGTCAGTCCCTGCATTTTTCTATTATATTAAAATCTTCTTGAATTTTAATAAAACTAACTACTACTATCTTCTGTGTTAGTTGAATGACTAAATTGATAATTTAATATTATAATTTCATCCTTAAATTTATTATCAAATATCAAACTCATTTATTATCAAATTAGAGCGAAATTTATAGCGCAAGTTAGTTTTAATGTCTAAGTAAAATAATAAATTTAATATTATTTTTTTATTTTTTATTTTTAATACAATTTAATTCAAACAATTTAAACATTTTAAAACTACTTACATTTACAATAATATTAGTAAATTACTTTATAATTTAGTTTTAGTTATTAATATAAAATAAATATTTCTAGTTAAAAGATATCATTCTATTGTTATTTTTATTATATATTATAGTTAAATTATATAAAAATTAAAATTAAATTAAATAATTATATCTTAATCCGTGAAATAATCTACACATTAAATTGGCAAATTCACTGTCAAAGAAGATATCATGTTAATCTTGTATGTTAGAAATGAAATTTTTATCAACTATTCAAATGAGATTAATACGAGTAAATTTTTTATTATCTAGTAAAAATAATAACTTGTAACTATTTATTTTATTTAAGAATTTAAAATTAAATTACAAGTAATTTAATAATATTAAATAAAAATAAATATTTTTAATACATTTAAATTCTTTTAGAATTATATTATATTAAAAGAAATAGAAGATATAAACAAGTAAAATTTATACTCATTAATTGATTCAAATAGAGAGATATTATATATATAATATTGACATAACGTAAATAATCTTTACAATAGTAAAAGCAGAAAGTCTAATTAAAACTATATTATAAAAATATTTATATTAGACATAAATATATTTTTAATAAAATAAAATTATTAAATAATAAATATTTAACATTTATACAATAAATATAAACATGCAATGCATATCAATCAACATAAATTATTTTTAAAAAAGTCAGAACACAATATAGCCTCCTCTTAAAGCTAACATGTTATTATAATAAAATAAGGATGTATCAATCATTATTGACCTTACTAAAATGATTTACTGACGGGCTTTCATGCTTCCATTTCCTTGAAATCAATCCATGCCACAGCCCAAAAGGGTCTGCACAACAGTCCCTTACAGGATGATGAGGAATTATGAAAATATTATTTTTCTTTTAAAAAGGAATCCAACCTATAATTCTGTTCTGTTGAGTTTTTTTTTTAATAAATTCAATTTGTTCAGTTAAATTTTCAAAAATTGAAATTAATTTAGTTCAATCCAGTTTTAGATTCAAAAAATTAATTTAACTAAATCAATCAAACTAAATGAATTTTGCTACTTATTAGTAAAAACAATATTTAAAATATGAATTTTTAAAAAATAGGTATTAAATTCAGTTATGTTTAAGTCGGTTTAATTTCCTATCTCGTCTCTCAGGTTAATTCAGAGTAATTCAGTTTAGTCTCTTATGTGGATCAGTTTGGTAATATTCCATTGAATCTGATTTAATTTGGTTTAGTCTCTTGTTTGATTAAGTTTTGATTTAATTTAGTTTAATCATGTCTTATATGGTTCCATTCAATATAAGTTTTATAAGTAATTTAAATTCTAATAAAGCATGTGGATGCTTATAGTATGATGTCTCAAACTTAATATTCGCAAGTGTACAAACCAAGTGATAGTACCGGCAAGTTCACCACGAGGTCAATCTCATAAGAAACTATAGAGCATAACTATATAAAGATCAATTATCACACAAAGTACTAAAAATAAATCTATACACTCTAAAGAATGTTTTGAGAATAGTTTTAAGGTTTATAAAATAAATTAAATAAACTAGAAAATAAATATACAAATAAAGTTTTTAATATACACTATATAGTAAAATAGTATTTAGTCTAGCTTATATTTAGTAATCTTCTTATTTTTCCTTAAGCCCAAATCTAACGAATGAGACGGTGATGTACTTTTTTCTCAAGTCACTCAAGCTAATGATGCAACCTAAATTTTTTATATTAACATAGATTAAAGTAAAGATAGTGTTTCTAATACTTTTAACTTAAATATTTTCATAACAAATATTACTATTAAATTGATATGATGGTCAATCAATAATAATAGATGAAACTAATACAGGTATGAAGGTAAAGAAATCATTCATTAAACTCATAATATATAAAGTTCATATATAAGTAAAAAACTAAACTAAACACTTATAAAAATTAGCCTGGCATATTTAATTCAACGGTCATTGTAATTAAATAGAAAGATATAAAAAAGTATAAAATAGAAACCTAAATTTCCTTTAAAATCCAGAAATTCTTTGAGGGATATAGACGATTGGTCCTCACTCTCCACATCCAAAAAAGCTTCTTTAATCTTTGAAAGAATAATGCAGAACTAACTAAGTATTTATAGAAAATAAACCGTAGAGAATTCACAGAGAGAATAATGATAGATCGATGTCTTTTATTTAAAAGATCTCCACTACTTATAGAGATTCCTTTTACAGAGTCATTCTCTAAACACAACACTGCTATAATTATCCTCTTAACTATTCTAAATAAAATAAACAACTTAAAAGTAATTATCCTTAATTACATAATAACTAATTAATATCCCTTTGTGGGCCTTGTATATTTCAGTTAGGCCTGTAAAAACTAGTAATGCACGTGTCTTATTCTGAGCCTTTTACAACAGCAGTCTAATTAATATTTGGCTCATATTCTCTTTCTTTGACCAATATCACATGAAATTAGACAATAAAACTAAAGTGAGATAATAAGCACATATTTCCACATATTATGTATATAAAACAAACTAATAAGTTACTAAAATGTGACTTTTTAGACCGGCTTTTAGTTAGAGAGTGGAGGATAAAAGCTAGCACCAGAGGGAGAGCAAGAATTAGTCTCTCTTTTTTTTGGGGGGATTGGCTTGAGGCTCCGCTTCCTTCTATTCAGATTGCGACTTCGCCCTTTAAGTGACAAGGGATGTATGCTCGACTTCGGTTGCCGATGCTTAATTCTACACATAATATGAACCTATCATATAGTACATTGTACAAACATATCATATTAGATGTTAAATTTCAATTTGTACATTTTTGATGTCCAACTTTTATTTATATTATCTCTATATATCTTAATATATTATTAGGCATTCCATATCACTAAAGACTAAAAACTACAAATAATTTAAGAGTTAAAGTCCAACTAATCAAATAACTGTTTTAATAATTTTGATATTAGTTGAATCCAAGCTCAATTTTATTATTTGAGGTTTACACTTATTTATTTAATTCCCACCTCAATTAATTAATTCAGTTTATAAACAAGGTAATTATTGCTAAGTTGGCACTTATAAATCCATACTGGATACCACTTCAGAGTTCATTCCCACATTCGGTCAAATTGATTAAAAATCATAAATGAGGAAAAAGTTAAGAGTGAGATTTATGGGATTGTAATTTTAATGGTCTATTCCAGCCTGTAATCATCATTAAAGAAGTACATGTTTGTTAGCAATGATGGAAGAGAAGCCCTATATAAAGGGCTTGTGTTCATGTTTGCCATGCACAACACAAAAACAAACACTTTCTACTTTTAAAAATGGGTACCTGGAAGCAGGGACATTGGTCTCCGATCATACATGCTATAGTTTTTTGCCTTGTAGCCACTGCTGTGGTGGCTGATGAGCCTTATATTTATGCTTCTCCACCACCTCCTCATCACCCTCAGCACTATGCTTCTCCGCCCTATTACTACAAGTCACCTCCTCTAAAATATGCTCAATACCCACCATATTATTATAAGTCCCCTCCACCTCCACCAAAACATGTTGAGCATCCACTATATTATTATAAATCTCCTCCACCACCATCACCATCTCCGCCGCCACCATATCACTACACATCACCACTTCCACCAAGGAAGTCTCCACCTCCTCCTTACTACTACAACTCTCCACCTCCACCAAAGAAATCTCCACCACCTCCATATCACTATTCATCACCACCACCACCAAAGAAGTCTCCACCTCCTCCATACCACTACCCATCACCGCCTCCACCAAAGAAGTCTCCACCTCCTCCCTACTACTATAGCTCTCCATCTCCACCAAAGAAGTCTCCACCTCCTCCATACTACTACTCATCACCACTTCCACCAAAGAAATCTCCACCTACTCCCTACTACTATAGCTCTCCACCTCCACCAAAGAAGTCTCCACATCCGCTATACCACTACACATCACCACTTCCACCAAAGAAGTCTCCACCTCCTCCCTACTACTATAGCTCTCCACCTCTACTAAAGAAGTCTCCACCTCCGCCATACCACTACACATCACCACCTCCACCAAAGAAGTCTCCACCTCCTCCATACTACTACTCATCACCACCTCCACTAAAAAAATCTCCACCTCCTCCCTACTAGTACAGCTCTCCACCTCCACCAAAGAAGTCACCACCTCTGCCATACTACTACACATCACCACCTTTATCAAAGAAGTCTCCACCTCCTCCCTACTACTATAGCTCTCCATCTCCATCAAAGAAGTCTCCACCACCTCCATACCATTACTCATCACCACCTCCACCAAAGAAATCTCCACCTCCTCCCTATTATTACAACTCTCCACCTCCACCAAAGAAGTCTCCACCTCCTCCGTACTACTATAACTCTCCACTTCCACTAAAGAAGTCTCCACCTCCACCTTACTACTACTCATCACCTCCTCCTCCAAAGAAGTCTCCACCTCCTTCCTACTACTACAACTCTCCACCTCCACCAGAAAAATCTCCACCTCCTCCATACCACTACTCATCACCACCCCCACCAAAGAAGTCCCCGCCTCCTCCATACCACTATTCATCACCTCCACCCAAGAAGTCTCCACCTCCTCCATACTACTACAACTCTCCACCTCCACCAAAGAAGTCTCCACCTCCTCCATACCACTACTCATCACCACCTCCTCCGAAGAAGTTTCCAGCTCCCCCATACTATTACAACTCTCCACCTCCACCTTCTCCTTCACCACCACCTCCATATCACTATATATCACCTCCTCCTCCAAAAGTGTCTCCACCACCTCCCTATTATTATTCATCCCCACCACCTCCAAAACACTACTAAGGTGAATCAATTTGAGTTGTATTGATAAATATCTTCTGTGTGTCTTCTTTGACTTGCGTATACATTGTTTTTCTTTGAAATAAAACTAGTATTCTTCTAATAAGGATCTATATCAAGAATCATAGTGAATTCTTTTGTAGAAAGCAGTGATGCTTGTATCATTTCTTTATAATATGAAACACAGTAATCAAATCTCTATATGAACTATTTTCACTTTTCATATTTCCATCATTTTAAATCTTTATCCGTTGCTCGAGAGATTGAATATGTTCTAAATATTTTCATTGATTAGAAAGACATTAATCATAACATTCAACAATCAAAATAACTTGAAACTCCTTGTAATTTTTGAAAATTTAATTGTCTTAGAGTCTTAGGCATCGTTTGGTTTGTGCAAAGATAGGATGAAAATGGGAATGGGAATGAGTAATTTATATTGTTGGTATTTAGTTCATTAAAAATAATTTTAGAATCGGAATGGAATTACCCCATCAATAGGAATCACCTATTTTCTCACTAAGAATAAATAGCCAAAGAAGTAAAATAATTATTTTTCATTTATATAAATATTTTATATATATATTTGCTGCATTTTGATGTATCTTTTTTAGTACTCGTAAGTGCACGAACCGTTCCTATAGTAAGGGTAAGTTCACCACGAGGTCGATCTCTCAAGGAACTATGAGGCCGCTTATTATAAAGACTAATTATCAACACAAAACAATAAAAGTAAATCTAAACACTCTAAATCGTATGTTTGAGAGGATAATGGTCATAAAATAAAGTAACTAAACAATAAATAAATATGCAATGTAATGCAAATGCAAATGCTTATGATCTAAAACTATATGCTAAAGATAGTATTTAATCTAGCCATTTACATAGTAATTTTCTTGTTTTACTTTAAGGCTAGATCTAATGAACAAGATGGTGATGTGCCTTTTTCCCTAAGTCGCTCAAGCTAATGATGCAACCTAGGTTGCTTATACCAATATAGATTAAAGTAAAGATGACGTTTCTAATACTTTTAAACCTAAAGATTTTTATAACAATTACTATTGCTAAATTAATATGATGGTTAACTAACAATAATAACTGAAACTAATAAAGATATGAAGGTAAAGAAATCATTCATTAAATAAATAAATAACAAGGTTCATACAAAAGTAAAAAGACTAAACTAAACACTTATGAAAACTAGCTTAACATATTTAACCCAATGATTATGGTATTAAATAGAAAGACAAAAAATAATAAAGTAAACAGCTCCCTTTAGATCCAGAATTTCTTCAAGTAGGAAGAAAATTGGTCCTCAGTCTCCACTTCTTGAAAAACTCCTTAGATCTTAAAAGAATAATGAAAACTAAAACTAAATGTTTATGAAGAACTGTAGAGAATTATGAAGAGAATAATGGTGGCAGATAGAGAGAGCAGGTAGGAGAAAATTCCCCTCCTTCCTTTTCCTTCCTTCCTCGTCCTCCTTCCTTGGTTTTTTTGTGCAGTGATATATATAGAAGAGAGTCCTCCTCTAAATAAATCTCTGTAGATATGAGTATACTAATATAAGTCTATCTAATAGATAAGACTTAAAGTATCTTAATCTCCATCAAATACTATCCCATAAATAACTCTTAATAAATCCTAATAATTATACAAAATGACTAAAATGTCCTTTGGGCCTTGTAATTAGCAATCCATGCATCTTAATCTTAGGCCTTGACACGAACATGTTCCATTAAGCTTCTTTTAGCTCCATATTTTTCTCTTTTTGCTAATATTCCTGAAAATAGACAATTAAGCTTAAGTGAGGTAAAAGCACATATTTTCACCATTTTATATATAGAAATATATCATTAAAGCTTTAAAATACCCTTAAATATCTATACATAATTTGGACCGATCAAATACCCCAACACTTAAACCTTTACTTGTCCTCAAGTAAATAGCAACTGAAAATTAACTTTTGCAAAAATAATAAAGAACATCCATACTCAGCTTAAAGATATTATTCAAAAGAATCTCACTAATGCAAAGATTATGTCAACCCAAGAACACTTGAATCATAATAATTTTCTTTAAAAATATAAACTCAATCATTGTTAATCAAAAGACTCAAGCATCTAATCCTTTACACCTGATTCACAATAAATAGTCTAACTCATCTTCAAAGGATATAACTATGATGCATAATTCAAATTATTATACCTCTATTCAAAAAGGCAAAACCTTCATTCAAAAACAAGAGATCAATAGGTATTTATTACTAGCTTTTGAAGCTCTTATATTCTTTTCTTTTCTTTACACCCCTTGGATTTTAATTTTTGATATTTGGGGTATTTGTTTCTTTCTTAAGATGTTATGCCTTTTTACGCAAATACAAACATGGGTGATGAATGCACTTGGTTACTCAACAAAACATATATCAATATGCTTTGCATACTCATAATCTCAATTCTCTTTTTATGCGAAAATCGACATTGGTCATGAAGATCCCCGGTACTAAGCAATTAAAATTAGCGGAGTAGAATTATATCACTTAGAACTTTAAACTTGCCCATATTATATCTCACGAACTTAGGCAAGCCAATTTAATAACAAGAAAATAATAGCATAAATCATATACTTCTAATCATATACCCATGTCGAATGTTGTTAAACTACTCATCATGTCCATATACAAAAGATGAACACTTGATCATTCAAGTACAAATAATTCATGAGTTCATATTATACATATTAAAAACTAACTCAAGAGTTCAAGAATCTTAACATAATAGCATTCTTTCATTGACTCTTATATAGAACAATAAGAAAAAGCTGAGTAGAAAAATTTAAAATTTTGCAAAAGATTAACCAAAGTTGCTAATTCTTATGTCATGGCATGTGAAGTTTAATCCAGAAAATATTATATTTCCTCCCCCCCACTTAAATTTGTTATTGTCTTCAATGTCATTGCATATATAAAAATAAAGAACAAAAAAAAAAAGAGAAAAAAGATAGAATACTCCCCTGAAATTTTGCAATTCATAGTAAGCCATGAACTTGAATCCCATTCTCCACCATCCAAACCTTAGAAGCACACTAGAACACACATCATTGATAATTATAAAAGAAATAAAGAAATAAAGAATTAAAAATAATAATAATAAATTAAAAATAATAAAATATCCTAAATATACTAGAAAGATTAAATCCTAAGATAATTAAAAGTTAGGTCCTAATAAATAAATATAAATCCTAGAATAAAATTTAAAATAAAGTCATAAATCAATGATATGACTATTTATGTGGAGGAGATGGATATATATTTAATTTTAAAAGAGGGTATTTTAACTAAAAATAATTCATAATTAATCCCAATTTCTTGGATTTAATTAATTTAATTTTCGCTCAAAATTTTTTCTTTTTTCACGGCCGCCCCGCGGACTGCGTCGTTAAGTTGTTCGCTGCTTATGGGCCTGCTCGCGTTCCTATGTTACGGACCCATTCTAGCGATGCCTTTGCGGCCTGTTCGTGCCATGCAGAATCATGAGCCCGTTCGTGCCCGCCGCCCATCGGGCATATGGCTGCGGGCCTGCCCGTGAGGTCGCGGCTCGTGGCTGCCCCATGAGGTCATGGCTGGCCTCCTCTTTCGCTGGCTTCCTCACGGAGTATCCCGCGACCGCTGGCCCTGGTTACTATGGGCCTGTGTCGCTCTGCCTCTATGGGCCCGTATTGTCTCGCCGCTGCGGGGTGTGAAAATTCACTGCAACGTGGCTCGCTCAAAATTATTATCTATTTTATTTTTATATTTTTTTAGAGCTTTTATTGCTTCTCATTCGGGGATCAAACTTAAGCCTACAAGATAAATATAAAATAAATAAAAATAAAAAATAAAAAAATAAAATAGAAAAATAATAAAAAATAAAAAATAAAAACTTAAATGCATAAAAATAAAAATACAATTGCTAAGTTTATTGTCTATAGCTAGACATTCATGATTATGCTCATGGTGGGCGTTCATCCGCGCACTCCACCTCTTGGTCATAAGCCATTCCTTTCATGTATGACTTCATACTTTTTATGCGAACATCTAAAGTGTCATGAAAACTTTTATCAATTAAGAATGGAATATCATCATATAATTATTCATAAACAAAAAAAATCTAAATAATTGTATGAACACTTATCAATAGTAGATTTAGGAGATAAAGTTAGAGAATCAAACACTTTAAATTCCACAGTTTCTCCTAAAATTGTCATGGTAAGTTTTTCATCATGCACATCAATCACAGTTCTAGTAGTTGCCATGAAAAGTCTATTAAGGAGTATAGTTTGCTCTTTGTCCCTTGTTGGTGTGTTTTCCATGTCAAGTACTATAAAATCAACTAGAATTATTAACTTACCTACTTGTACTAGCAAGTCTTCCACTATACCTCTAGGATATTTTATCGATCCGTCTGCAAATTGTAGAGATATAGTGGTAGGCTTCAACTCTCCCAAGCCATGTAATTCATACATCAAGTAAGGCATCAAGTTGATGCTTGCTCCCAAATCTAACATGGCTTTTATATTCTTTTTGTCACCTATTGTAATATCAATGGTGAAGCTACCAGGATCTTTCATCTTAAGGGGCAATTGATTTTGAAGCATTACACTTGCTACTTGTACTTTTTCGTTGTTTGCATATCGCCTTTTGTTGGTGTCCAACTCTTCAGATCTTTTTGCATAAGCTGGTTTATTCCTGATAAAATCCAATAAAGGTAAATTAGTATTAACTTTAGAGAGCATCTCGACACTTTTAAAAAATTATTTATCCTTTTTGCTCTCTTTGGATTGGTTTAGAAAAGTAAAGATGATATTTCTAATACTTTTAAACCTAAAGATTTTCATAACAATTACTATTGCTAAATTAATATGATGGTTAACTAACAATAATAATTGAAATTAATAAAGATATGAAGGTAAATAAATCATTCATTAAATAAATAAATAACAAGGTTCATACAAAAGTAAAAAGACTAAACTAAACATTTATGAAAACTAGCCTAACATATTTAACTCAATGATCATGGTGTTAAATAGAAAGACAAAAAATAATAAAGTAAAAAGCTCCATTTAGATCCGGAATTTCTTCAAGTAGAAAGAAGATTGGTCCCCAGTCTCCACTTCTTAAAAAGCTCCTTAGATCTTAAAAGAATAATGAAAACTAAAACTAAATGTTTATAAAGAACTGTAGAAAATTATGGAAAAAATAATGGTGGCAGGTATAGAGAGCAGGTAGGAGAAAACTCCTCTCCTTCTTCCTTTTCCTTTCTTCCTCTTCCTTCTTTCTTGGTTTTTTTGTGCAGAGATATATATAGAGGAGAGTTCTCCTCTAAATAAATCTCTGTAGAGATTAGTATACTAATATAAGTCTATCTAATAGATAAGACTTAAAGTATCTTAATCTCCATCAAATACTATCCCATAAATAACTCTTAATATAAATCCTAATAATTATACAAAATGACTAAAATGTCCTTTGGGCCTTGTAATTAGCAGTCCATGCGTCTTAATCTTGGGCCTTGACACGAACATGTCCCATTAAGCTTCTTTTAGCTCCATATTTTCCTCTTTTTGCTAATATTCCTGAAAATAGACAATTAAGTTTAAGTGAGGTAAAAGCACATACTTTCACCATTTTATATATAGTATCATTAAAGCTTTAAAATACCCTTAAATATCTATACATAATTTGGGCCGATCATATTTAATAATTAAAAATTAAATATTATAATTTTTTTAACTATAATTAAGTATTATTATTTATGCCAACAGTAAATAAATTCAATTCATACTCCGCATTGAACTAACCAACATATAAAATATAATCATTCTCATTTTCATTCCTCTTTGTTCTCATTTCTATTCTTATTCTCATTCCTGACATGAATCAAATGAGTCCTTATTACAAATTTAAATTTTAGCAATTTGACTTTACTAAATTTTATACCAAGACTTTAGCATTCACAAAATAACATCCTAAGAATCTTTCTAATATACTATGGATGTATGATACTATATAAACATATAAAAATTAATGTTATCTTAATTTTAATAATTAATTAACATAATTGATTACTACTTTTGCCAATTATATGTAATATTTAGTTATCAATTAACCGATACATTATTTTTATATGTTAAATAATTCTATTTGCTTTTGCAATTTAACAAGTGGTACTTGAAAATTTTGAGATTCATCTATGATATGTATAAATAATTAAAAGTTATTTATCAATTTACCAATAATCTAAATTAATAGATGGACATATAAATTAATAAATTATTTATGAAAAAAATAATTAATTGTCTATCAATAAAAATAGACTTTATAATGGTAGAGTATTGCAATGATACTCTAGCAAAATTCTTTAATATAAATATACAAACATAATATGGTATTATTTTGAATTTCATCATTAATTACTATTATCATTCTATATTGAATACTAATAAATATATAAAGTTGAAAAAGATATGGTATAAGGAAATATAACAAAGTTTAGGAAAGTTATTATCTTAAAATACATTGAGTGAGGGGCCATTATTCAAAACTTATCACTTAAAATTAAAATTTTCAACACTTATTAATTTTAATTTGGTTTGACAACATATTATGAATCCAACTTGAAAGTTTTAATTAAATAAAAAATTCTTTAAAATGATAAGTAAAAACATTTAACTTACACATTCAGACTGTTGGGTTTTTGAAATATTTTGTTAAAGTGACTTTTATAATCTTAATATATTCTTAAATTTCATAATGACAAGACAAAAGCGGTAAAATCATAAGATTTTATAATTTCTCAAGATTGCTTGGTTTTTGAAATATTTTGTTAAAGTGACTTTTATAATCTTAATATATTCTTAAATTTCATAATGACAAGACAAAAGCGGTAAAATCATAAGATTTTATAATTTCTCAAGATTGCTTGAACTCGTAAATTTTATACATACTCTTAAATTTTATAGTCAGAAATCACTCAAGTTAAAGTTGACGCCTTTAATTTAATTGGATTAATTGTCGAAAAAATATTATACTTCACACTTGTTATCAAATCTAGCGTGTAACTTTTAAAATTTTTAATTTTAGCATCTAGTTTTAATATTGATTTCGATTTTAGCCTTGGTAAAGGAGGCTAAAATATATTATCATTTCATCATATAAGATTAATAAAACTTCAAAGTCAAGAAAATAAAAAATAATAATTTATATGCTTAAATGATAATATTTTAGTAATATAATGAGTCAGCGACTCTAATATTGACTCAACTCTTTCTTGTTGTCACTGGAATTTATGCAATGTTAGCAATTTTGGCGGATAATTTTATTGAATACTAAAATTGAAACTAATATTAAAATATAGTGCTAAAATAGAAAATTTCAAAACTACGTGCTAGATTTAGTCAAGCCAATTAAATTCCCCTATATAAATAAAGCTCAAAATATTAATGTTTATAGTAATTATTTAAAATTTAGTAACATTTTTCTTAAATATTTATTAGAAATATTATCTTTATATTGCGATTGTTTTCCTAAAAAAAATTATTTATAATCTTTTTATTATTTAAAAATGTACTAAAACTTAAAAATCAATAGCACAAAGTTAAATACATCCAATTAATAATTTTAACAATTTTCAGAAATAAAAATTATTAAAAAAATTAATTAGATTCAGCATTTACAATTTCATCTTCCTATATTTAATTCATGATAAAATAAGTCTAAACTTTCTAGATGTTTCAACTTTTTCATTCTTTCTCGTTTAATGTCATCTTTTCTCCTTTTACGACAGAGAAATTCATCAAAGACTATTCAAAAAATTTATAAGTAACTTACTGAATTTTATTTGTAATAATTATATAACTTACAAATTACTTGTTCCAGTTTTTGGTTATTTTAGCCGACAATTTGATTACTGGATAAAAGAGAGATTTAGTCATTTTGGAGCTTCAGTAAACAAATGAAGTTGAAACCTTCTTCATCCCTAATTAACTTTGCATTTTCTGCCATATGGAAGGAGTATGGAAGCTGGCATAATTTGACTTCTGTAACATGAAAATAGAAATTAATGAGGAGCCATCCTACCAAATACCTAAGACTGACATTTTCATGGCAATTTTTATATACCCAATTGAGATCAGTAGTGGGAAAGACTAAGTACAAGTTTGAAAATGCCAATGGTAATGGCAACTTGGTGTCCGAGTGAGATTTTTTTTGGGTCTATTCCAGCCTGTAATGATCATTAAACAAATACATATTTGTTAGCAAATGATTGAAGAGAACACTATATAAAGGGCTTATGTTCTTGATTGTCATACACAACACAGAACAAATACTTACTAGTTTTAAGAATGGGTACCCGGCAGCAGGAACAACCGGGACATTGGTCTCCGATCATTCATGCCATAGTTTTCTGCCTTGCAGCCATTGCTGTGGTGGCTGATAAGCCTTATATTTATGCTTCTCCACCACCTCCTCATCACCCTAAGGACTATGCTTCTCCGCCCTATTACTACAAGTCACCTCCACCGAAACATGCTGAGCACCCTCCATATTATTACAAGTCCCCTCCACCTCCACCGAAACATGTGAAGCATCTACCCTATTACTATAAGTCTCCTCCACCACCATCTCTGTCTCCGTCTCCGCCACCTCCATACCACTACACATCACCACCTCCACCAAAGAAGTCTCCACCTTCTCCATACTACTATTCATCACCACCTCCACCAAAAAAGTCTCCACCTCCTCCCTACTACTACAGCTCTCCACCTCCACTAAAGAAGTCTCCACCTCCACCATACCACTACACATCACCACCTCCACCAAAGAAGTCTCCACCTCCTCCCTACTACTACAGCTCTCCACCTCCACCAAAGAAGTCTCCACCTCCTCCATATTACTACTCATCACCACCTCCACCAAAGAAATCTCCACCTCCTCCTTACTACTACAGCTCTCCACCTCCACCAAAGAAGTCTCTACCTCCGCCATACCACTACATATCACCACCTCCACCAAAGAAGTCTCCACCTCCCTACTACTATAGCTCTCCACCTCCACCAAAGAAGTCTCCACCTCCTCCATACTACTACTCATCACCACCTCCACCAAAGAAGTCTCCACCTCCTCCCTACTACTACAGCTCTCCACCTCCACCAAAGAAGTCTCCACCTCCGCCATACCATTACACATCACCACCTCCACCAAAGAAGTCTCCACCTCCTCCCTATTACTATAGCTCTCCACCTCCACCAAATAAGTCTCCGCCTCCTCCATACTACTACTCATCACCACCTCCACCAAAGAAATCTCCACCTCCTCCCTACTACTACAGCTCTCCACCTCCACCAAAAAAGTCACCACCTCCTCCATACCACTACTCGTCACCACCTCCTCCAAAAAAGTCTCCACCTCCCCCATACTACTATAACTCTCCACCTCCACCTTCTCTTTCACCACCACCTCCATACCATTACACATCACCTCCTCCACCAAAGAAGTCTCCACCTCCTCCATATTATTATAACTCTCCACCTCCACCTTCTCCATCACCGCCACCTCCTTACTATTATTCTTCCCCACCACCTCCAAAACACTACTAAATTGAATCTGTTTAAATTATACCAATAAATTTCATCCATGTATTGTTTTCGAATTGATTCCATATTTTTTTTGTATTACAATAAGGATAAAGTTTAAGATTTAGAGTGAATTTCTTCTGTATTAAGCAGTGCTTGTTATATCATTTCTCTGTAATAATATGAAAGGCATAATCAAATTCTATGATATATATTTCTTTTCTTATTCTGGTCATTCAAAAATATGTTCCCTATATTCTTAATATTTTTGTTGATGACAAATATATCAGATCTTGTATTATCTTAAAATTTAGCCATCTACACCATTTCCATTATTGCCCTCATATATTATTATTATTATTATTTTTTTATTTCTATAATATACATTCTTTTCTTATTCTCGTCATTGAGAACCATATTTCCTATATTCTTAATATTTTTGTTGATGACAAAAACACAGATGTTGTATTGTCCTAAAATCCAGTCACCTACATTCTTTTTATATTATTACAAATTGTGCTACCATTACCATTAGTTCTATACACGTTTATTAAATATAATATATATATCCACTCGTATAATAATTTAATACATTAAATTCTAGAAATATCTATTTTAAATTAAATTAACTATTTAAACTTTAATTTTTTTAATATATAAAATGACTCAAATTTAAATTATAATTTTTAAAAAATAATTGGATCTTTACAGATAAGAAACTTATTTTTTATAAATATATTAACTTAAAGAATTAACTAAATAAATATATTTATTCATGTCACTTACAGATTGACTCGTTTATCTGAATTTATTTACCCCAGATTCAAATTCGTTTAAATAAGTATTGTATCGTTTTGTTTGATTTAATCATGTCAAATATTGCCGTTCCTCGATAAGAGCCGGTAGTTTTTCAGCTTGCAATATTAGAAGTTGAAAATTAATTCCCAACAAATATAATTCATATTTGAAGCTTTTTATGAATAGCTCTATTAATCAATAACTATATGTTTTTTACTTTTAAGATATTAAATCACATTTTAATTTTTTTTATTTACATACAATTCTCTTCTTTTCTTTATAATATTTTCAAGTGTGGTTTTTTTTTTTTTCCTTCAGCAAAAACATTTTCAGCTCTTATCTATGCTATTCTTTATAATTTAGAGATTCAAAACTATCAAGACTTGTAATTTAAATTCTTTATTGGAGCTCCTTTTTTGAAATTTATATATGGATATAAGTTAATCGATTTGATGGTTTAACTATGAGCAATTTTAGTTTAAAAACAAAAGAAAAGTTTGTTTTCGATATTTGTTTCATATGATATATGGTTACATAACTGCTCTTGTGTAGTCTAATAATTTATTTATTTTTTGACAAAGAGACGTAGAAACTTGATTCAATCTTTTTTTTTTTTTATTGAGTCTCTTAAATACAAAGACTTATATAGACCCTTATTTACAAGACTCTTATTTCAATACAAATTAAGAAACTTTTTGTTTAAGTGATGTTTATAATTTTAATATATTTTTATATTTGATAAGGATAAGTTAAAAACCGTAAACTCTTAAATTTTTTATTTTTTAACATTAAAATTTACTGTTGATTTCAATTTTAGTCTACAGTGAAATTATCAATTAAATTTATTGACATGTTATGAACTTTAGCGAAAATAAGAAAAGGAGACTGAGTCTGCACTTTCACTACTAAAATATTATCATTTACGCATATAAAATTAATAAAATTTTAAAGTTAAGAAAAGAAAAATTAATTTATGTGCTTAAATAATAGAATGTATCAATGACTTTAATGTTAATTCAGCTTTTTCTCTTTGCTGGAATTCACGTTACATTAGCAGATTTGACGGATAATTTTACTAAAATAATAAAATTGAAATCAATATCAAAATATGATGCTAAAATTAAAAATTTTAAGAGTACGTGTTAGATTTGATAAAAAATAAAAAGTTCAGGACTTCTTTTGCCAATTAAGCCAATTCAATTCTCTTATATAGATAAAAGCTTATTTTATTAATTTTTGTAGTACTCATTTAAAATTTAATAATATTCTTTAAATGTTTTTTGATATATATCTTGATATTGTAAATTTTTTTTGAAATATTTTTACTTGTAATTTTATTCTTTTTTTCATTTTAAAACTATATTTAATTACTAAAATATTAAAAATTAATAAAAGAAGGTTAAATATGTCCAATTCCGAACTGAGCGTTCGGTCAGTAGAGGGGACGACTTAGCCTCCCCGGAAGAAGAATAGCCCCAGTTAAAAAGAAATTATTTTCAGAAATTATCAAACACATTAACTAAATCCAACGCTTATAATTTCATTATTTAATATTATCCAACGCTTAGATTTTCGTGTTTAACTTTTTATTGCTTAATTTTTAATTTTACCAAACGCCACCTAAGCAAACATTAATAATCTAGAAAAAATTTTATCTTTTCTATATTGGTTACTAAACAAATAAAACTTTCTTATAAAAAAATTGCATCTTACTATATTTTAAATATTATATAATACAGTAAGTCTGAATTTTTTAGATGTTAGAAAACATGAATAATAATATAAATAATTACCGAACTTTGCACTTAATTTTATTTTAGTTATAAAATTTTATTTTATTTCATTTCAGTTATCCAACTTTAATTTTTTTTTTAATTTAGTCACTTTGCAAATAAAAATTAATATGTGATAAAAACGAACAATAAAAAAAGTGTAATTAAATAAGAAAATAATGTGACTAAATTGCAACCAAAACTAAAATTAAATGATTAAAATAAAATAAATTAGATTTTTTTGACCAAACTGAAACTAAATACAAAATTTAGTCAACATATATGTTGAACTTTTCCCATTCTATCTCTTTGTATTGAATTTTATTTGTACATATAATGTCATATTTGCAATAATTATATATCCATTTAATTTTATTTTGTGATATTGTGGGATAAATTTTTGACTCTACTACCGCCTAACAACCCTTTTGACATTAATATACATTAGTGTTTGGTATACAGGTTTTATGCAGATAATAGCTATTTCTTACTAACAATTATATTAAACTATTTGATAAAAATTTAAAAATCAGTAGCTGATAATATCAGCTTTATTTTAGAGTCTTCTTTTATCAGCTAATAATTGATTTAATTTTTTATTTACTTAAATAATAATATCCTAATTAAAACTTACTATAATAAGTTACTTTAAATTGATATCATATAATTAATTTTTTATAATTGATAATAAATAAATAGTTAAATAATTATGATATTTATAATTATTAAAAGACACATTATTAGTAATAATTATGTTATAAATATAGTTAATGTCATGTTAGAACTATATCATCATAAGTTAATAAATTAATTTATTTAATAAAAGAATAATTTTTTAGTATTAAGATTTTTAAAAAAATTAGGTTCTATATTTTTCATTAAATGAGACGATATGAACTTATAACTTTGCTAAAATAATTGAGATAAAACTTAATAAATATTATTGTAACAAAATATAAAATTTAGTGCTTCTATATTATATTTGAATCGATAAATTTAAATTTTATTAAAATAGGATTGTTATATTTGTATTTGGTAAGATTTTTTATATTTAATTCTTAAGTTTAAGCTAAGACTTGAACTTATTTATTAAAAGAATAATTATATATAAATAAAAAAAATTCAGTCATTTTAGAGCCTTAATAAACAAATGAAGTTGAAACCTTCTTCATCCCTAATTAACTTTGCATTTTCTGCCATATGGAAGGAGTATGGAAGCTGGCATAATTTGACTTCTGTAACATGAAAATAGAAATTAATGAGGCGCCATCCTACCAAATACCTAAGACTGACATTTTCATGGCAATTTTTATATACCCAATTGAGATCAGTAGTGGGAACGACTAAGTACAAGTTTGAAAATGCCAATGGTAATGGCAACTTTGTGTCCGAGTGAGATTTTTTTGGGTCTATTCCAGCCTGCAATGAACATTAAACAAATACATATTTGTTAGCAAATGATTGAAGAGAACACTATATAAAGGGCTTATGTTCTTGATTGTCATACACAACACAGAACAAATACTTACTAGTTTTAAGAATGGCTACCCGGCAGCAGGAACAACCGGGACATTGGTCTCCGATCATTCATGCCATAGTTTTCTGCCTTGCAGCCATTGCTGTGGTGGCTGATAAGCCTTATATTTATGCTTCTCCACCACCTCCTCATCACCCTAAGGACTATGCTTCTCCGCCCTATTACTACAAGTCACCTCCACCGAAACATGCTGAGCACCCTCCATATTATTACAAGTCCCCTCCACCTCCACCGAAACATGTGAAGCATCTACCCTATTACTATAAGTCTCCTCCACCACCATCTCCGTCTTCGCCACCTCCATACCACTACACATCACCACCTCCACCAAAGAAGTCTCCACCTCCTCCATACTACTATTCATCACCACCTCCACCAAAGAAAACTCCACCTCCTCCCTACTACTATAGCTCTCCACCTCCACCAAAGGAGTCTCCACCTCCTCCCTACTATTATAGCTCTCCACCTCCACCAAATAAGTCTCCGCCTCCTCCATACTACTACTCATCACCACCTCCACCAAAGAAATCTCCACCTCCTCCCTACTACTACAGCTCTCCACCTCCACCCAAAAAGTCACCACCTCCTCCATACCACTACTCGTCCCCACCTCCTCCTAAAAAGTCTCCACCTCCCCCATACTACTATAACTCTCCACCTCCACCTTCTCTTTCACCACCACCTCCATACCATTACACATCTCCTCCTCCACCAAAGAAGTCTCCACCTCCTCCATATTATTATAACTCTCCACCTCCACCTTCTCCATCACCGCCACCTCCTTACTATTATTCTTCCCCACCACCTCCAAAACACTACTAAATTGAATCTGTTTAAATTATACCAATAAATTTCATCCATGTATTGTTTTCGAATTGATTCCATATTTTTTTTGTATTACAATAAGGATAAAGTTTAAGATTTAGAGTGAATTTCTTCTGTATTAAGCAGTGCTTGTTATATCATTTCTCTGTAATAATATGAAAGGCATAATCAAATTCTATGATATATATTTCTTTTCTTATTCTGGTCATTCAAAACTATATTCCCTATATTCTTAATATTTTTGTTGATGACAAATACATCATATCTTGTATTATCCTAAAATTCAGCCATCTATAATTTTTTTTACATTATTAAAAATGGTGCCACCATTTCCATTATTGCCCTCATATATTATTATTATTATTATTTCATTTCTATAATATACATTCTTTTCTTATTCTGGTTATTCAGAACTATATTTCCTATATTCTTAATATTTTTGTTGATAACAAAAACACCAGATGTTGTATTGTCCTAAAATCCAGTCACCTACATTCTTTTTACATTATTACAAATTATGCTATCATTACCATTATTTCTGCACATGTTTATTAAATATAGTATACATATCCACCCATATACTTATTTAATACATTAAATTCTAGAAAATATTTATTTTAAAAAATTAACTATTTAAATCTTAATTTTTTAATATATAAAATGACTCAAATTTAAATTATAATTTTAAAAAATTAATTGCATCTTTACAAATAATAAAATTATTTTTATAAATATATTAACTTAAAAAATTAACTAAATAAATATATTTATTCATGTCACTTATGGATTGACTCGTTTATCTGAATTTATTTACCCTAAATTCAAACTCGATTAAATAAGTATTGTATAGTTTTGTTTGATTCAATCTCCACCTCCTCCCTACTACTACAACTCTCCACCTCCACCAAAGAAGTCTCCACCTCCTCCCTACTACTACAGTTCTCCACCTCCACCAAAGAAGTCTCTACCTCCGCCATACCACTACATATCACCACCTCTACCGAAAAAGTCTCCACCTCCTCCCTACTACTATAGCTGTCCACCTCTATCTCCACCTCCTCCATACTACTAAAGCTCTCTATCTCCACCTCCTCCATACTACTACTCATCACCACCTCCACCAAAGAAAACTCCACCTCCTCCCTACTACTACAGCTCTCCACCTCCACCAAAGAAGTCTCCACCTCCGCCATACCATTACACATCACCATCTCCACTAAAGAAGTCTCCACCTCCTCCCTACTACTATAGCTCTCCACCTCCACTAATGAAGTCTCCACATCCTCCATATTATTACTTATCACCACCTCCACCAAAGAAATCTCCACCTCCTCCCTACTACTACAACTATCCGCCTCTACCAAAGAAGTCTCCACCTCCGTCATACCACTACACATCACCATCTCCACTAAAGAAGTCTCCACCTCCTCCCTACTACTATAGCTCTCCACCTCCACCAAAGAAGTCTCCACCTCCTCCCTACTATTATAGCTCTCCACCTCCACCAAATAAGTCTCCGCCTCCTCCATACTACTACTCATCACCACCTCCACCAAAGAAATCTCCACCTCCTCCCTACTACTATAGCTCTCCACCTCCACCCAAAAAGTCACCACCTCCTCCATACCACTACTCGTCCCTACCTCCTCCTAAAAAGTCTCCACCTCCCCCATACTACTATAACTCTCCACCTCCACTTTCTCTTTCACCACCACCTCCATACCATTACACATCTCCTCCTCCACCAAAGAAGTCTCCACCTCCCTACTACTATAGCTCTCCACCTCCACCAAAGAAGTCTCCACCTCCTCCATACTACTACTCATCACCACCTCCACCAAAGAAGTCTCTATCCTCCCTACTACTACAGCTCTCCACCTCCACCAAAGAAGTCTCCACCTCCGCCATACCATTACACATCACCACCTCCACCAAAGAAGTCTCCACCTCCTCCCTATTACTATAGCTCTCCACCTCCACCAAATAAGTCTCCTCCTCCTCCATACTACTACTCATCACCACCTCCACCAAAGAAATCTCCACCTCCTCCCTACTACTACAGCTCTCTACCTCCACCAAAAAAGTCACCACCTCCTCCATACCACTACTCGTCACCACCTCCTCCAAAAAAGTCTCCACCTCCCCCATACTACTATAACTCTCCACCTCCACCTTCTCTTTCACCACCACCTCCATACCATTACACATCACCTCCTCCACCAAAGAAGTCTCCACCTCCTCCATACCATTACACATCACCTCCTACATTATTACAAATTATGCTACCATTACCATTATTTTTGCACACGTTTATTAAATATAGTATACATATCCACCCATATACTTATTTAATACATTAAATTCTAGAAAATATTTATTTTAAAAAATTAACTATTTAAATCTTAATTTTTTAATATATAAAATGACTCAAATTTAAATTATAATTTTAAAAAATTAATTGCATCTTTACAAATAATAAAATTATTTTTATAAATATATTAACTTAAAAAATTAACTAAATAAATATATTTATTCATGTCACTTATGGATTGACTCGTTTATCTGAATTTATTTACCCTAAATTCAAACTCGATTAAATAAGTATTGTATAGTTTTGTTTGATTCAATCTCCACCTCCTCCCTACTACTACAACTCTCCACCTCCACCAAAGAAGTCTCCACCTCCTCCCTACTACTACAGTTCTCCACCTCCACCAAAGAAGTCTCTACCTCCGCCATACCACTACATATCACCACCTCTACCGAAGAAGTCTCCACCTCCTCCCTACTACTATAGTTGTCCACCTCTATCTCCACCTCCTCCATACTACTAAAGCTCTCTATCTCCACCTCCTCCATACTACTACTCATCACCACCTCCACCAAAGAAAACTCCACCTCCTCCCTACTACTACAGCTCTCCACCTCCACCAAAGAAGTCTCCACCTCCGCCATACCATTACACATCACCATCTCCACTAAAGAAGTCTCCACCTCCTCTCTACTACTATAGCTCTCCACCTCCACTAAAGAAGTCTCCACATCCTCCATACTATTACTTATCACCACCTCCACCAAAGAAATCTCCACCTCCTCCCTACTACTACAACTCTCCACCTCTACCAAAGAAGTCTCCACCTCCGTCATACCACTACACATCACCATCTCCACTAAAGAAGTCTCCACCTCCTCCCTACTACTATAGCTCTCCACCTCCACCAAAGAAGTCTCCACCTCCTCCATACTACTATTCATCACCACCTCCACCAAAAAAATTTCCACCTCCACCTTTTCCATCACTACCACCTCCTTAATATTATTCTTCCCCACTACCTCCAAAACACTACTAAATTGAATCTGATTGAATTGTACCAATAAATTCCTTCTATGTATTGTTTTCGAATTGATTCCATATTTTTTTATATTACAATAAGGATAAAGTTTTAGATTTAGAATGAATTCCTTCTGTACTAAGCAGTGCTTGTTATATTATTTCTCTGTAATAATATGAAATGCATAATCAAATTTTATGATATATATTTCTTTTCTTATTCTGGTCAGTCAAAACTATATTCCGTATTTTGTTGATGACAAATACATAAGATCTTGTATTATCCTAAAATTCATCCATCTACATTTTTTCGACATTATTAAAAATAGTGCCACCATTTCCATTATTGCCCTCATATATTATTATTAATATTATTATTTCATTTCTATAAGATACATTCTTTTTAATACCCGAAATTTTTATATATTTAATAATGAGTATTTATTTAAATTAATTTTATTTTATCTTTATTTGGTTTAATTGGAATGATTTAAATGTAAATTTTAAATTTTAATATTAGACAATTAAATGAGTTATTTTTTCTATACCTAATTTGTTGGATTTTTTAAGAAATTAATTAAGTAAATTATTTGGAGGGTAAATTATAGTTTTGGTTATTCTAATTTTTTCCAATGTATATGTAATATATATAAATAAAATTATATATTGGAAATTTATTTTGGAATAAGGATTAAAAGTATAATTTTATTTTTATGGGGTTTTAATGGAAATTTGTAAGTTTGATATTTTTGTAAAAAATATGTCGGTCAGGGGTATTTATGTAATTGTGTATTTTCAATAATTCTAATTTGGCCTAAATTAATTAGTTAAGGGCTTAATTGAGGATAAAGGAAAGCTTAGGGGTTAAATTGGAATTCTGCAGAATGAAATTGTAAATAATTAAGAAGGTTAAGGGACCAAATTGTAATAAGAAAAGTTTGGGGGCTTAATGTCGATATTGAAAGGAAAGAAAATCAGGGAAGAAGAGAGGGAGAGAGAGGGCGTCAGCGTGAAGAAGGAGGAGCCGGGTCTTTGCATCGTCCCTGTGGTGACCAACTGATGCCGGCAGCAGCAGCAGGGCGTAATCGCAGCAGAGAGGCAGCGGCCGTCGTTCGGCCATTTCCGGCGCTTCCTACCGATCTTGGTGGCGATCGGCTCCCCTCAAAGAGAGCTTCCTTTTGGCGGCGACGGCGTCAATTTTGGTAGCCGGAGGAGGGAGTTCTGGCGAAGTGGTGGCAGCCGCATTTTCTGGCTTTTCCGGTGAGCTCCTGTGGAGGATGGACGATCGGAGGACGTATCCCGACTCTCCTCAGCTAAAGCTTCGCAATGGCACCGATTTCACGGTGATCGGGCTCCGTTTGCAAATCGACGGCCGAGATCATCCACAAATCTCTCTGGACGATCGGGTGTCAGATCGGAAAATCGAAAGTAGGGATTGTCGTTAGCTTGTCGTTTCGAGTCCGATGGTGAGTTCGGATCGTCGATCGGACTCTGGCAGCTGGAGGCGAGTCGACCGAGCGACTGAGCGTCTCAGTAATTTTCTCTGGCCTGAAATTTTGGAAATTCTTAGTTTAATTGTGTGTCTATTGGATTATATTGAGTATTAGATGATATTTGTATCTTAAAATAATTGTCTGTCAGTTTGCTTGCCTCGTGTTTTGTGCTGTGTAGCGGAGTCGGGAAAATAGTGAAGTTTGGGGACCCGACTCCTGTTGTTTAAATTGTTGGATTTTTGAAGTATTTTTCTGGCAGGTCCTGGACCCGTTTTACGGGAGGTAAATGTCCGTGTTGTAGGGGAGGTTCTGCCGAATTTTCGGTAGAATTTACCCGAGTCGAGATTCTTAGACAGTCAGTCCTAGGAGTCTAGACCTAGGATTAATGATCAATTGTTTCAGTATAATTGATAAATTATTTTTCCATGATTAGATGATCTGTCTGTTCGGCTCGCTCCAACCGAGGCACCGGAGCAGAGCTAGGAGGTCGCCCAATTCTGTGAGTTAAAGTCATATATCGATTATGCACGTGTGTCATGCATAAATTTTTGATTTGCTATCGTGTCCCAAAGTATGGAATCTCAAAAAGAGGCTGGCCCAACTTAAATGGGATATGATAGCTTCTTCATGGTCTAACATTCTTGCCAATACATTATTCTCATTTTATTCCGGATTGTAATCTCTAATAAAAAATATAGCTCATAGGAAGTTATTTTTTCGAGATCTATCTAGTTCTAAATATCTTTGATATTCCTCCATTTTTTTATTTGAAATTTATTTATTTGCAAGTTCAAATTATTCATTTAATTATTATTCATTTGTATCATGCTTTTGATTACTATTCATTTATATATTATTGATTTTTATTATTGCATGATAACACGGGATGGGATGACATTAGAATATAAGAGTTTGATGAGTGTTCCGGTATAAATCCGAGAGTGATGGAAAAGGGTAAATAGGTAAATTTAAAAAGAAAGAATTAAGACTTGCCCTGATCGAGCTTGCTCTCTGGGCTTAGTAGAGTGTGTTTGCCAGAGGTAAGGTCCCTGATCGAGCTTGCTCTCTAGGCGCTGGCTTAGTTAGAAATCAAGTGTTCAGGCTGGAGGTAAGGTCCCTGATCGAGCTTTGCTCTCTGGGCGCCAATCCTGTTGGAATGAGAGAGTTGAGATACAAGTGTTCAGGCTGGATGTAAGGTCCCTAATCGAGCTTTGCTCTCTGGGCGCCAGTCTTGCTAGAATGAGAGAGTTGAGATATAAGTGTTCATGCTGGAGGTAAGGTCCCTGATCGAGCTTTGCTCTCTGGGCGCCAGTCTTGTTGGAATGAGAGAGTTGAGATACAAGTGTTCAGGCTGGAGGTAAGGTCCCTGATCGAGCTTTGCTCTCTGAGCGCCAGTCCTGTTGACATGAGAGAGTTGAGATATTAGAGTTGAGCTTAGTCGAGACGTAAGTTTTGAAATTGATCGAGATGTTGAGTTGGGATTAGGGTTCTACTAAAGTACTCCGTCCCGTTGCGTGTCGAATAATTTTTATTTAAGCAAGGCACGACACATATGTTTTGACATGACACGTTTAGTTTTTGCAGGACTTATTATTTATTTTAAAAATTAAATAAATGTGATATTGAGATGTTTGAAACTGTTTTAGATATATGATTTTAACTCACTCTCGAAATTAAATAAGTCTCCATTTACTGTTTTTCAGATTCGTGATTGTTAGTCTTCTCGTGACTCTTACTCAGTAACCTGACTTCTTCATCATCGGGTGGTGTTTAATTTGATATATCAAATTGTAAAAATCTTAGATTCTCCGCAGTAGTAATAGTAGAGGTATCAGTGGTAAAGTTTATGAGTTTTGGGTCTTGCCTAATTTTTCGGGCAGACCGATTTAATTGTGTAAAATTTAATGTTACTGTAAATTATGGCGTTAATAATAGTAAAAGTTAAGATGAGATTTTTTTGAGTTGTGAGTGTCAGGCTTACTACGGGATTCGGTGACCTTACGCCTACCCATTCCCTAGTGTCAGTCAAGGGCCCTTGGGTGGGGTCGTGACACTTTTCGTATTCTGGTAATTGAGAACTATATTACCTATATTCTTAATATTTTTCTTGATGACAAAAACTCCAGATGTTGTATTGTCCTAAAATCCAACACCTTAAGTAATATATTTGATTAATATCTCATTGTTTTTATCATCTTCATGCACTTGAATCTTTTCTGAGGTTACTTGTTCATCTATCTCTTTTGTTATAGGCCCTTCAGGAACATCAATTATGGGACTGTCACTTGGTTTATTTTCTTTCCTTTTCTTTCTTGGATATTTATCCTTGGAACTGGGTTGTCTATTATGCTTCTGCGTGTCATGGACTTATTTGGTATAATATTAACATGTTGTCCTACTGGGACATCAATTCTAGCTGGAGCATTTTCAACTGGTATATTTAGTAACTCTTTTTCCATCATAAAATGCATCTGGCAATTGGTTTGCAATACTTTGCAATTGAATGATCATTTGAACTTCTAGTTCACATTGTTTTGAATAAGGATCAAGATGATTTAATAATGGCTCATTCCAAAAAAAAAATATTTCTCTAATTGCTTGTTCTCTCCCTCTAACTTAGGAAACAAAGCCTCATTAAAATGACAATCATTAAATCTCGTAGTAAAGACATCCTCGTTAATGGCTCAAGATATTAAATTATACATGGAGATTCATATTCAATATATATTCCCAATCTCCTCTGAGGTCCTGTTTTTGTGCGATGTGTGGGGTTAATTGGACATAAACAACATATTCAAAAACTCTCAAATGGAAAATATTTGGTTTATGACCAGAAACCAACTGTAATGGAGAAAATTTATGATATATAGTTGGCCTGATGCAAATAATAGTTATTACATGTAAAATTGCATGTCCCCAGATAATTATTGAGAGATTTATTTTCGTAAGCAATGATCTAGCTATTAATTGGAGATATTTAATAAAATATTCTGCTAGACCATTTTGAGTATGAACATGAGTTACTGGATGTTCAACAGTTATTCCAATTGACATGTAATAATTATTAAAGGACTTAGATGTAAATTCAACAGCTTTACCAAGATGAATTGTCTTAATAGTATATTCTGAAAACTATACTCTTAATCAAATTATTTGAGCAAGTAATCTGGCAAATGCCAGATTTTTAGTTGATAATAAATATACATGTGACCATCTTGTTGATGCATCTATTATCATCATAAAATATTTAAATAGTCCACATAGTGGTTGAATTGGTCCATAAATATCACCTTGTATACGTTCTAGAAATCTAGATGAATCATTTTGAATTTTGCTCTGTAAATGCCTAATATTAAACTATTCTTGAGAGCAAGCTGAACATGAGAATTCATTAGATTGAAGAATCTTCTGGTTCTTCATGAATGGCCATAAGAGTTTTTAATAATTTTTCACATCATTGTTGATCCAAGATGACATAATCGATCATATACCAAATAAGAAAAATATTTGAGTCTATAAACTTCTGGTTTACTACCATATTTGTTTCAATAATACACATATACACGTAATATAAGCTAGAAGAGAAAGTAGGTAATTTCTTCAAAACATATTTTTTTTCCATTGTAAGGGTTGTAATATAGAGATATTCAATATTTCACACGTTTCTAGTTTCAAAATGATATCCATTTCGGCAAATATTTTTAAAGCTCAATAAAAATTTCTATAAAACTTTAGGGTGAATAATGCATTTTTAATAAAGAAATATGTACCTTTAGATAGTAATATATTTTCTCTTGCGGAGCCTTCAATTATTCTTTTACTACCATATATTGTATTGATATAAGTTCTCCTATTGCTAAGTGAGAAAAATATTTATTATCTCTAATATGGTGTGTGTGGTAGCACTGTCTGTAAGACATAAATCTGAATCATTTGTTCTTAATCTTACTAACAATTAAGTAGGATCCATAATATTTTACCTTTCTATACAAAGAATAATAAATAACACATCAATTAGTATCAATCTTTTAAAGACTAATATATTTAATTCTTCAAGAACATAAAATATTAATTCCTTAATAAATTGGGATACTAGATTTTAAGATACTTAGTTCTTCAGGAACTTATGATCAAAATTCTTCAAGAATTTATACTTTCAGTTATTTTTTTATTTAGTTATTCAAGAACTAAAACTAATATTAACTCTTTAGGAACTAGAATTTATAATACAAGTCTTCCAAGAACTAAAATTTATGATATAAGTACTTCAAGAATTAAGATTTATAATACAAGTTCTTGATGAACTAAAATTTATAATATAAGTTCTTCAGAAACTAAAATTTATAATATATGTTCTTCAAAAACTATATATCACTAGTTCTTCAGGAATTAAAAGTTATAATACAAGTTCTTCAAGAACAAAAAATTATAATAGAAGTTTTTCATGAACTATATATAACACTAGTTCTTTAGGAACTAGAAATTAATTAACATTAACTAATAATAGATAATATATCTATAAGAAATTAATTAAAATAAGATAGAAATAAAATAAAACTCTCATCCTACAAAGTATATAGATAAAATTATAATTGTATATAACTAGTATTTGGCTAAAACAAAAAAATTTAGTAGAAATTAAAAAGTCACAAACCAAAATAAAGAAATAGATGCTATATATTCATTAGGACTACCAAAATGGTTCCATGTGAATTCAATAAAGATAGAGTATAGCTTCATATAAATTTTAATTTTTTTTAAAAATATGAAAAGGAAAAAGAAACTCAATCTTGAATCTTATTTCAAGCAACGATACTGATAACAAGTTGTGAAATAAAGAATAAGAAGAAGAATAAAGAGTATTATAAAATAAAGATTAAGAACAAAGTAAATAAAGAGAGAAGGGAGATGATTTTTCTATATCATTCTATTGATTATAACACCTATTTATAGGAATAGGTGTAAAAGATTACATAGATTGAATTCTATTTACATAAGAAAATCTATCTATAGACATAATGATAGACATCAAATATAACTTAAACACTTTAATATTATCATAACATTCATATGTATTTTTTCTAGATAGCATTTTCTATGTTCTTTTAACTATTTTTCTTAATTTAGATATAATGTTGTAAGAAACTTCGTCTTAACTTTAACTTTTTCTCTTCCATCTCTTAAGTAACTCAATATCCATCTTTTGGATGAAAGTTATTTTATATATATAAAATATTTATATAAATTAAAATTAATATGAACATTTACAATATTATTAAAATAAATTATTTAGATATAAATATAAATTTATATAAAAATATAAAATTTATCTTCTTAATATATAAAAAAGCTTTAAATTTTTAATTGGAATAAATAAATAATTATGAATTATTTTACAAATTGAAAGTTTTATTATTTGAGAATTATAAATCTTGTAATACAATTTTAGAAATGATTTTTTCTTAAACTTTCTTACTTGTATTTTAATTATATTTGAAGGTGAAAGTAAAATATATAATTAAAAAATAATCATTAATAAGTTAAAGTATAGTACTCGTTCTTTGGGTGGAAGTCATTTTATACGAATAAAATATAGCCAAATATATAAATGGATCTATGAATGTGTCGTTCTTTTGCAATTGGTCCTACGATCTCAACTTTAATTTATTTGGACTTCTCAATTCTACTGGTTATTAATTTTAAACCCTTCAATCACAGATGTTATGTACATATATTTTATACCATCTAAAAATGTGTAAGTTTGAATAAAATAATAATATACTTCAAATATAAAATAACAGCTAAATACATAAATGGCCACCTGAACTTGTCTTGTTTTGCAATTGGCCCTCCGAACTCAACTTTGATTTAAATAGACCTTTCAACTTTACTGGTTATTATTTTTAAATTCTTCAATCACAAATATTAAGGGCATGTGCTTTACGTCATCTAAAAAATTCTTAAGTTTAAATAAAATAATAATATATTTAAAATATAAAATAAATAAATAAATTAAAATAAAGTAAGACAATAAATTTTAGTTCTAAAACAAAATCTGTCTTTTTTATATTTGTTAAATATTTCATTGCTATGCTTACTGCTGTGGCATAGTCTGTGAGAATAAAAAGAAAAACTTGATAAGAGAAAATTGAAGGATTACAACAGTTTATTTCAATCCTTTAGAAAATATATTTTTATTTATAGATTAATAAAATAATTTTAATATATAATAAATAATTTATTAGAACTAATGCAATACACTTTTTACAAAAGATTAATTCAAAGCACTTAACTTTTGTTTGTGAAGAATTTAAATATAACAACTCGTAAAATTCACATACGTAATTGAATCAAAGTTGATAAGGGAGACCAATTACAAAAATAAGACAGTTTCAATAGTTTAATTATATATTTCCCCTATTATAACTAACGTCGTTAGTGAGAATATTAATTTTTTATTACTACCATTAGTAGAGGGGTTAAAAATAACAATCCGTAAAGTTGAAAAGTCTAATTGAATCAAAATGGAGTTCAGAGGCCAATTGCAAAAATAGAATAAGTTCAAGGATCCATTTATATATTTAGCCATGAAGTATTTATGTGAATTAGACATTAACATAGATGTAGTAGTTTATTAATCATAAGTTATCTAGATACATATATAAATCTTTACATTAAAATATAAATTTAATATTATTTTTATGAAATCGAATAGAAAATATATAAAATTAAATTAAAAATCTTAATATGATTCTTATGAAATAGAATGAGGAAAAGACTTAGAAGTAATAAAATAAATGAAGAAAAAATTATAGAGATTCTTTCCAGAAATTAGAATAAATTTAAAATTCTAAGAAGTGAATTAAAAATTTTAAAATTATTCTTATGATGATATGATGCGAAAATAATTTAAAGTAATTAAACGATTAAGTATAAAATTATAATACTTTTAATACTAATTAATATATTTTTTTTAGAATAGTTAATGCACTTCTTTAATACTCATATAATTATTATTTTTAATATTTTTTATATAAATTGTTACACTCACAACAATTTAAATAAATAACTTAATAATTATAGAAAAGTTCCTGTAAAGAGACTTGGATGATTGACTCCGACCATTCGGGAATTTGAAAAAATAGTATACGTATACTAAAGATATGACAGATTTTGACCAAATAGATGAAGTTACTTTGATCGTAGTCTCTGAAGGATGAGAACCAACTATATAGCATTTATATATATATATATATATATATATAGTTACTTTCTTATTTATTTATTTTTTTATAAATTTTGAAGTATTTTCTTATATCTTCATAAACAATATCTTATTATAAAAGACATTAACAAAATAAATTAAACATCATTAAATATAATTTATTATTTAATTAGATATTCAATGATTTCAATCAAATTGGTAAGTTGTAAATCTTTTTATATATAACCTCAATCCTTTAATGATAGTAAGTTTAATAGTTTATTTCAATTCAATTTAACTTTTAAATGCTTCATTAATGATGCAATGAAATTACCTTTAGATTTTTGAATAAAAAAATTAAGTTTGGTGTAAGCTGTTTTTATAAGATAATAAACAATATGTATTTTATAAAAGGCACAATAAATGAATAGAAAAAATTTATAACCTATATATTAAAATACAGCTAATTTTTTTCTCCCAAATCTCTATATATATTTTCTCTCTCATACATGGCATATTATATAAATTCTAAGCTAATTTTCTTAATTCTTAGAGAATTAATTATTTTAATATTTTTTTACTATTTTATATAAAATATTATAATACAACTTTAACACCTTAATTATGATATAAAATTATTTCACTTTTCTCCCCCTTTTTCAATTCTTTTTCATAAATTTCACTTTATATAATTTTTTTTAAGTATTGTATTGCAACATAAAACAATTTAACTATAAATCTTAATTATCTTATAATCATTTCTTTCAGATTATATTTTATACTTTTAATTTAATGTATTTATTAAAAAATAATTTCTAAATTAGATTCCTCTATCCTACATGGAATGTCATATGATTTCTAAACTATCTTCTTTTAGATTTTAGAGAATTAATCGATTTTAACATATTTTTCTACTATTTTGAAAAAATTATGTTACAACTTCCAACACTTCAACTAGGATATTTAATTATTTCATGTTTCTATACTCTTTTGGATTCTTATTTATAACTTTCACTTTAAATAATTCCTTTCAAATATTGTATTATAATATACAACACCTTAATTATAAATTTTAAGTATCTAATAGTCTTTTTCTTTTCTCCAATTTTTTCTTTTATAATTTTGACTTTTGATTAGATTTTTTAAAATTTTCTATTCTTATAGTTGAATAATTATCTTATCAGTTAAAAAACTATTCTCTTAATTATAATATTTATATTTATTTATACTTTTCATCATTTATTGCGTTCTATCTTACATATATTCTGTCACGACCCCACCCGTGGGCCCGTGACCGGCACTAGGGAATGGGTAGGCTTAAGGCCACCGAAACCCGTAGTAAGCCTGACACTCACTGATTTAAACTAATCTCATCTCAAATTAATATTATTAAAGCCACAATTTATCTTAACAGCTACATTCTACATAAATACTTTGGTCGCGAGAAAATCAAGTAGACCTCGAAACTCGAAAATTTACAACTGATACATCTACTATTACTACTGCGGAGAATCTAAGATTTATCAATTTACATACCAAATCAAATACATCACCCGATGATGAAGGAGTCGGGTTACTGAATAAGAGTCGCGAGAGGACTAACAGTCACGAATCTGAAAAACAGTAAATGGAGACTGTCAGTCTCGAGAGTGAGTTAAAATCAAATAATCTAGAGACTATTGCTTCTTCTCAGAAAACATAGATTATTCAAATCAGTATATCAAACCATGCACATAAATACAATCCATATTATAATCATACCATAATAAATAAATGAATGAATAAATAAAAATATATTTTTACTTTTACGGGACGAGTGGCTCAGTAGAACCCTAACCCCAAATTCTAACAGCCATTTTGGCTATCTTAATCCAATAAGACTGGCGCCCCGAGAGCAATGCTCGACCAGGGACCTTACTTCCAGTCTGGTCACTTAAGTATCCAAATAAGAAATGTAGTAGCCATTCGGCTCTCTTAATCCAATAAGACTGGCGCCCCGAGAGCAATGCTCGACCAGGGACCTTACTTCCAGTCTGGTCACTTAAGTATCCAAATAAGAAATCTAGTAGCCATTCGGCTCTCTTAATCCAATAAGGCCCGAGAGCAATGCTCGACCAGGGACCTTACCTCCGGCGAATTTACACAAAATGACCCGAGAGCCATGCTCGACCAGGGCAAACCCATAAAAATCTTATTACATGTCCATGATCATTACCGGTGTGCACACGGTCCTGATGTAACCCATCAGGCGGCATGTTCTACGAAAGCCACATCCCCAAATCGAAATCATCACATATAATAAATATCATTGTATAATGAAATCATTCAACCATATCAAAATAACAATTAACAATTAAGAGTAAGACATCAGGCAACTCATGTGGAAAACTGACTATATTTGGTATTATTATAACATTACTATAATAATACTTATATTATCTTCATTAATTAATAATCCAGTAAAAATTATTTACATTGAGATACTAATAACCAAATTAAGCATAAATTTCCAAAATAGCATATTAAAATCAAACTTAGCAATAGTGCAATGATTAAATGACTTTAACTCACAGAATTGGGCGACCTCCTAGCTCTGCTCCGGTGCCTCAGTTGGAGTGAGCCAAACAAACGGACAATATAGTCACGGAAAATAATTTATCAAAACGCTGAAACAATCGACCTTTAATCCTAGGTCTAGACTCCTAGGACTGACTATCTAAGAATCTCAACTCGGGAGAATTCTACCGAAAATCCGGCAGAATCTCCCCTACAACACGGACATTACCCCCCGTAAAAACGGGTCCAGGACTTGCCAGAAAAACACTCCAAATATCCAACAATTTAAACAACGGGAGTCGGGTCCCCAAACTTCACTATTTCCCGACTCCGCCACACAGCATAAAACACAAGGCAGACAAACTGACAAACAATTATTTTTGACTCACAAATATCATCAAGTACTCAATATAAACCATTAGACAAAAATTTAAAATCAAAGGATTTCTAAAATCAACGGCCAGAGAAAATTACCGAGACGCCTAGTCGACTCGCCTCCGGCCGCTGGAGTCCGATCGACGATCTGGACACACCATCGGACTCACAACGACGCGCTGATGACGATCCCCGCTTCGGATTTTTCGATCTGACACCCGATCATCTGGAGAAATTTGCGGACGATCACGGCCGTCGATTTGCAAACGAAGCCCGATCGCTACGAAACTAGTGCCATCGCGAAGCTTGAGCAGAGGAGAGTCGGGATATGCCCTCCGATCGTCCATCCTCCGCCGGATGTCACCGGAAAAACCCAAAAACGCCGGCTGCCACCATTTTCTCTCTCCACCGGATCTTCCGTCTCCGGCCACCACAGGCATCGCCGGCCGCTTAAAAGAAAGGTCTCGCCAGAGAGAGCCGATCGCCACCCGACTCGGCCGGAACACGCCTGGAAGCCGCTTCCCGCTGGAGCCTCTGTTGCCATGGCCAACAGACGCCGCCCGGCCTCCGCGCATCGCCACCGACGTCCCCTTCTCTCTCTTCCGACGCTCCACTCTATCTCTCCCTGACAATTCTCCCTTCTTCCTTTCTTCTATATCGACATTTGACCCTTGAACTTTTCCTTATTACAATGTGGTCCCTCAACTTTCTTAATTACTTACAATTTCATCCTGCAAAACTTCAATTTAACCCCCAAACTTCTTTTTAGCCTTTCAATTAAGCCCTCAACTATTTAATTTGGGCCAAAACCGAATTATTGAAAATACACAATTACACAAATACCCCTGACCGACATATTTATTTACAAAAATACCAAACTCACAAATTTCCATTAAACCCTCCTAAAAATAACATTATACTTTCAATCCTTATTCCAAAATAAATTTCCAATATATAATTTTACTTATATAAATATGCATTTGGGAAAATTTGAATAACCAAAATATAATCATTTCTCAAATAATTTACTTGAATAATTTCTTAAAATTTCAAACTAATTGGATATAGAAAATAACTCATTTATTAAATATATAAAAATTCGGGGTATTACATATTCCAACGAAATTATTTTAATACGATTCAATTTCAAGTAAAAAATCAATTAATTAAAACTTAGTTTTTAGGTTAGATGTTTTATAGTTTAGTAAATTAAAAAACAATAAAAATATTTTATTTTTATATATGTAAAATATTAATGAATTATATATTTAAAATATATAAAGCACTAAATCAATAAAAATATATTAAATAATAAATGAAATAATATAATATTAAATCAAGTTATAACATAATAATTTGATTTGATTTGATTTATATTATTGAAATGTTTAGTTTATTTAATTTTATGAGATGCTTCTATTTATTTAATTTTATATAAATGTTATGAATATAGTAAAATAAAATTAAAGAAAAACAGAGAATAATTTTTTAATTAATGAATTTATCGTCATCAAAATTAATAAGTACTTAAAAATTTTAAAAAGATATAACATATTTATATATCCAATAAAAGACACAATAATATATATATATATATATATATATATATATATATATATATATATATATATAGCTAGTTAGTTATATAGTTAAATAATATTTTTATATTTTTGCTAAATCTTTTTAGTATGGTATTCTTTAATATTAATTTTATTGATTTTATAATTTTTATTGACATTAAAATTAAACTACCCATAGAGCAGGTAATTATCTAATTAGTATTTAATTCTATAATATATTAAAAGATTTCATTTTTATTGGGTGTCATTTGTACCTTATGGATTATGAAAGGTCTATTCAGCATGTAGAAAAACAAATACAAATAGCTTTGTAGTTACTTTATCAATGAATAAAAATATATATTTGCCTTTTGGTTTGCTGAATAAGGGATAATGACAACTACGGTGTCTGAACTTTTTTAAAAATAACAATTTAGTGTTTCAACTTTTATTAAATACAATATAGTATGTTAATCAAACATAATTAAGTGCCCTGGGCAGTTTACCATTCAGTTGCCTTCAACACAATTTACACGTAGACGTAGGGATCCCTAGAAGTTGCTTAGTTGGTAGAGAATGAAGAAAATTGCATGTGTAAAGACATTGTTGCCCACAACAATAATATATAAAGAAAGAAAAAAAGGATTATGATTCCATCATATTAGTTATCACTTGTCCCTTCTTTTCACCTTTCATCATAACTTTGAAATCTCAGCTTTGAAGAAGATGAACTATTATGAAAGGCAAAGCATCATGAGAACATTGTGGATGAATTGAAATCCAGGTAGGACGTTCATGACATGCGAGGATGGAAAATGCGATTTTTTGATATTGATTGATCCTTCCATGTGTGAGATAGCAAGGCAAGTAATTCCTAATTTGTTGAGAAGAATCAATAATGTGGAAGTTGAAATGCAAAGCAGCTTTACAAGGGAAAAATGGTTGCTGGCGTGGACAATTTTATCGATATTGGTCATTATATTCAAATAATAGCGACAGACGATGGTGTTGGTGATATTAGTGATGAAGAATGATGATGTAATTTAGGTTCTAATCTAATTTTAATCTAACTTATAGCCTTGGAAGTATTTGCAATAGGTTTGTAGGTCTAATGTGTTAGATTATCAAAGTAATTTACGAAATTGTGTTTCACTTTGATGTAATATATGTTGTGTACTTTAAGCTATGTATTTAAATTGTGAATGGCAGTGTTTATGAGCAATTTTGATATGAAATTATGTATTTTTACTAATGTTGGAATAATATTTGATAAAATACTTAAAATAAAATGGGCAAAGGAACAAATCAAAACTTATTCCTTGAATCCTATAAATTGCACAAAAGAATCCGACAATAACACTATGAAATTAAGAAAAAGATATGTATTATGTTGTTCCAAAATATTTTACATCAAGTAAAGAAAATGCATTAGTCTGTCCCAAAATGGCTACATGAAATAAGACGAAACCCAAAAAGAACACAAGTGCTTTTCTTTGTCCCAAATGGATTACATGAAGTATGGTAGAACAAAATGTCAAATATAACAAATTGACAGAACTAAAAAATTCATAAAAGTTGTGATGTGAAGAATAGTCTTATAATACCCGACCCGACATTACTGACACTGTTGTTTTATATTATAATTAACTTATCAACATATTTTCATAATATTTATCACATAAAAAATAGGGCTGCAAAGTCGAGCCACTCGCAAGCTACTCGGAGCTAAGCTCGATAAAAGCTCGTTAGAGTTCGTTCGTCAAGATAAATGAGCCAAGTTTGTCAGGATAATATATTTTAATTGAAAAAATAATTAAATAAATAGACCATAAAAATTCAAATTTTATTACATTAAATTAACAATATATACTAATAAATTAAGTTTTAAATATAAATTTTCTAATTGAATAATTTTAGTGTTACTTAATCAAGTATTAGTTTACTAACATTATTAATTAAGTTGGCATTTGATTATGTACATTTAATTATTATTAATATTTTACCAATTTATTTCTTATCTTAAATTAATTGAAGTAAAACAATAAAATAAAAATTATATATAAAAATAATATAGTTTTGGTGTATGATATATGTAACTCAATTCAACCTAAACTACAGTGTCTTACTATAAAAATATGTAGTTTTAGTGTTGAATGAACAATACATGAGGTTTTCGTGTGGATTAAAACTTAAAGATATTTGAGAAATTATAGTTTATGCATTTATAAATTAACGAGACATAAGTAAATTCTTTATACTATGCTCAATGTGAAGCTTATAGATAAAGTAAAAACTATTATAGATGATTATTATCTTTAGCGCTTTTTGCAATTGTATTATCTTTAATATTTTTTATAAAAATAATATTGCATTATCTTTAGCGCTTTTAGAAGTTTTAAATCATTGCAAGCTATATTATATTATTTGTGTTGTGATATGTTGTTATGTTTTAATTTTATTTGTTGTGTTCATAGAGTTTGTTAAACTTTTTATTTTTTTATCAAGAATTTAATTTAATTATTTTAGTTTCTTTGTTTATATGTATATTTTTCTTTTTTGTATAAAGACCAACGCTGGTTTGGCCGGAAAGACACCAACAGCCCGTCACAATGTTGTTTCCTTTTTCAGTCGTTTTCCGGCTACAAAATGTTAAGCTTGAGCTGCTGCGGGTTTGGGAAGGCTGTGGGCGGTGGCTCTTTGCTTAGGTGGCTGAAACAAGTGGGGAAAAGGGAAGGAGCAGCTGTTTGACGTGGTGGAGGTCAAAGGGGAAGGAAATGGGTCCTGTATATGGTAAGAAAAGTGAAAAGAAAATGAAATGGGTGGGAATAAAAATAAGTGGTTTTGGGTACTTGCAATCATTATTATTATTATTATTATTATTATTATTATTATTATTTGTTTTATTAAGGTATATATATATATATAATATTAATGTGTTTATGTATTCTATTTTATTATTATCATAATCATTTTAGAGTAGGGTTTATATAATTTTTTTACAAGATAAAGTGAAAATTATAGGAATATATTTATAAAGTTGGAAATCTCAAAATGAAATTTTTTAAACATAATATCTTTATATTATATTGTTGACATATTTGACAGATTTAGATTTCATTAATATGTAATCGATAATCTAATAATTAAAAGTATTACTTTTTATGTTGTCAAATTTTTTTTTTTTGTTTTTGTGAAGGATGTTCATCATTTATAATCTATATTCATTAATTAATTCTGATTAATTCAATAATTACAACTTTATATACGTTCGTCAAGTTTAAAATTTTATTTATAATTGTTTATCTATGAAATATTATTTTCAAAAGAAAATGGTGTTGATTTTTAAATGAAAATCAAATTCAGTCTTTGTGATGGATATTGAGAAATTTTGAGTTAAATATTATTTGCCCTATGTAGTTTGGCCTAATATATGAGTCAGTCCCTGCATTTTTCTATTATATTAAAATCTTCTTGAATTTTAATAAAACTAACTACTACTATCTTCTGTGTTAGTTGAAGGATTAAACTGATAATTTAATATTATAATTTCATCCTTAAATTTATTATCAAATATCAAACTCATTCATTATCAAATTAGAGCGAAATTTATAGCGCAAGTTAGTTTTAATGTCTAAGTAAAATAATAAATTTAATATTATTTTTTTAAAATTTTTTATTTTTAATACAATTTAATTCAAGCAATTTAAATATTTTAAAACTACTTACATTTACAATAATATTAGTAAATTACTATATAATTTAATTTTAATTATTAATATAAAATAAATATTTCTAGTTAAAAGATATCATTCTATTGTTATTTTTATTATATATTATAGTTAAATTATATAAAAAATTAAAATTAAATTAAATAATCATGTCTTAATCTGTGAAATAATCTACAAATTAAATTGACAAATTCACTATCAAGGAAGATATCATGTTAATCTTGTATGATAGAAATAAAATTTTTTATTAACTATTCAAATGAGATTAATACGAATAAAGTTTTTATTATCTAGTAAAAATAATAACTTGTAACTATTTATTTTATTTAAAATTTAAAATTAAATTACAAGTAATTTAATAATATTAAATAAAATAAATATTTTTAATATATTTAAATTCTTTTAGAATTATATATATTAAAAGAAATAGAAGATATAAACAAGTAAAATTTATACTCATTAATTAATTCAAATAGAGAGACATTATATATATAATATTAACATAACGTAAATTATTTTTATAATAGTAAAAACAGAAAGTCTAATTAAAATTATATTATAAATATTTATATTAGACATAAATATATTTTTAATAAAATAAAATTATTAAATAATAAATATTTAACATTTATACAATAAATATAAACATGCAATGCATATCAATCAATATAAATTATAATTAAAAAAGTCAGAACACAATATAGCCTTCTCTTAAGGAATTATGAAAATATTATTTTTCTTTTAAAAAGGTATCCAACCTATAATTCTGTTTTGTTGAGTTTTTTTTATTTTTTTAATAAATTCAATTTGTTCAGTTAAATTTTCAAAAATTGAAATTAATTTAGTTCAATTCAGTTTTAGATTCAAAAAATTAATTTAACTAAATCAATCAAACTAAATGAATTTTGCTACTTATTAGTAAAAACAATATTTAAAATATTAATTTTTAAAAAATAGATATTAAATTCAGTTATGTTTAATTCGGTTAAATTTCCTATCTTGTCTCTCAGGTTAATTCAGAGTAATTCAGTTTAGTCTCTTATGTGGATCAGTTTGGTAATATTCGATTGAATCTAATTTAATTTGGTTTAGTCTCTTGTTCGATTAAGTTTTGATTTAATTTGGTTTAATCATATCTTATATGGTTCCATTCAATATAAGTTTTCTAGGATTCTCTTCAAACCCACATCTTGTTGAAGATGAGAAAGATGGGTTTGTTTACCTTTGATCAAAGCATTGATTTCAAAATTGTAAATGGAATGTGCTTTGATAAGATTCAAATTTCTCTTTTTTGGCTTTTCTAGAAAAGGAAAAACAATCTTTGAATCTTTAGCTTTGAAAATGATTCCAGTTGTTACTTTAAAGGGAGTTATCAAATTGATAAACGGAGTCCCTAAGATAACGATTTCTTTGAAGATCCTTTGTAAGAATAAAAACATTCTTTAAAGCAATATTATTATTAAGAATTGCGGCTTCAGTTTTACCAGCAATCTTAATCTTTGAAGAATTGGCTGAAGTTAGCCTTTCTTTGGTTTCTTGATGAAACCTTTTAGGAACCAGTTCGCAGTTGATACAATTGAGGTCGCTCCTGTATCAAACAACGCGATGGTTTCTATCTGGAAATCACCAGGGAAAACAAGCTTTATTTGAATCAAATATTTTCTTGAAGTAATTTCCTTTAAAACATTGATAAAGTTTTCAGAACATTTTGAAACTTCAAGGTTTTGAAGATCATTTTCCTCATCGGAATCGAATCACTATTACTGTTTGAGGATCGAGCTTTGAAGCAAAACAGAATCATTTTGTTGTTTTTCTTTCAACTCTTTCGAGTTCTGTTTTGATGGTTTTAATCTCCTTGGAGTTCTGAACAGTGGGAAGAGGGTTTTTCAACTTCTTCCCTTTGTCCAAAATCATAGTAAGATCATAAGTATTCTTACTAGAAGAAGGAACTGAGATTCAGTTTTTAAAATTTCTTTTAAAACTGCTTTTGAATAAGAGGATCACTAATATGCTTTACGTACCTCAAGAAGAGCTTCTTGTTGCCTAGTGAGCATATTAATGTTCTTAGAAGAGCTCTCCGAATCATCTCCGAACAATCGATTGAGGTTTTGATTTCATCAATTTGAAATTCTTCCTCACTGTTTGAGAACTCTGATTCAGATGAATCAACTAGAAGAGCAGAAATCTTTTGCAAAACTTCTTCTTCTATTTGAAGCTCAAGAAGTCTTTTGGAAAACTTACAATACTTCGAAGTATGGCCTTTCTTACCACATTTAAAGCATGTAATTTTTGAAAAATCTTTTTTAGAATCTTTCCTTGGAAATTTAGAATGAAATTTGGAAGTTGCTAAGCTTCTTACAGGTAAGGTTGCTAAGGAGCTCGGCATTTTTGTCTTTAAGCAGAGAAGGGTCTCCTATGAAATGTAAGGAAATAGTGAGGATTAGAGTTGACACTGCATCCTCAATCGGATTTCCTATTTCATGTAGAATGGGAGTTCCTTCTACTGTGGTTTGGATAGCACCTAGGATTTGGAGTTGCTGTGCTTGAGTGAGATGATAATCCCACCATCCTTTTAACTGGCCAGAAAATCCAGCTATCTGGAGCTCAGCAATGGCTCTATCGGAGGTACCACTTTAGGTTTTATAGGCATTGGCTGCCATGGTCATCTGTTGTAAGAGACCAAGGATGTTGTATTCAGACATTCCATCTATATTCCATTCATAGACGGAGGAGGCATTGAATCTAGACTGGGTTAGGATGTTGTTCCTATTCTCAATTTCTAGATCTGAAGCAGTACTCCTAGGAGTATTCCAGGTTAATCTAGGGGCTTGGATTCCCAATCTGTTGATGTTGAAAGGTTTTGGAATGAGGCTTTCAAGCTCTGAATCATCTGATTCATCGCTTTGGGCTTGTCCTATTGCACTGATATTCCTACTGCTTTGAGGAGTATCTGGCACTAGATTTTTGGACGACTCAGAGGTTGCTAATCTACTCAACTGTTCTCTGACTGCTTTGGAAAACTCAGTTTGCTTTTGGAAATGGTCTTGGCTCGGCTTTGTAAGCTGATAAGGCTTAAAAACTGGGTTTTTAAGCTTTTCTGACTGGTTCGACTCTTTTGGTTGACCAGAAAATATTAAGCAGTGAAGATTTAGGTCTGAGTTCGTGGCATTGTAACCAGATCCACGCTTTTAGCAGCCTGTGGGAGCTTTAAATGCTCTTGCAGAATCTGTTTTCCAGCCTATAAACTTATAGATCTGAAAATAAATTTGGACAGAAACAACCAGCAAGTTTCTGATGTGCAGGATCCTCTTACGAGGCAAGCACAGAGCATACGCTTGATGATGGGGAAAGAAGAAGAAGATAAATAAAGAAGATAAACTTTGAATGCTTTATTGATAATAACAGGCTTTGAACATAAACATATAAACAACTTTGAAAGCTTTAAACAAACATACAACTTTGTAAAACTTTGAAACAAGAAGAATATAGACTTACAAGAGGAGTTACAAGATTTCTCTCTCTCTCACTCACTCTTTTCACTCTAATTTCTTCTGTGAGAATTAGACTCAGGAAGAGCTTTCTTTCTTTCTCTCTTCTATGTTTTACTGAATTCTAAATTCTGAGGGATGAAGAAGGAGGACTCCTCTATATATAGAGGTCTTGGAGCTTTGGATACTTGTCACGGGCTTTGGATGCTTTGCTTAGTGGAGAAGAAATGATTCCACTTGTCTTTGGAGTCTTGTGGAGATGCTTCACATGCTTTGGAGTCTTTTGATAATGCCAACCGTCTTTTGAGAAAGTTGTCGGCCATGCTTTGAAGGAATCTTTTGCTTTTTTTTTTGACTTTTCTTTTTCTTTTGTCTTTTGTCTTTTCTTTTCTTTTCTTTTCTTTTCTTTTCTTTTTTTTTCTTTTCTTTTCTTTTTCTTTTCTTTTCCGGGCTTTAGTGTGGGCTTTTGGCCCAACACAAATAACCTGGGCTACCATTTCCGGTTTTTAACCCATGGGCTTTTAAAGAAGGAGATAATATTTATGAGATTTTGAGTATCCCATAACAATCGTCTCCCACCGGGTCATCCAAATCGAATGCGGGAAGAGGATGATGATGAGGCTTTGGATTTGCCTTTAGAAGAAGGCCTCGGACAAACTGTTTTATAAGTTGTAGGAAATCTTCTTCGGTTTGAAGTGCAAGCTTTGGAAGGAGAAAAGACTTCGTACAAGAACGTTGTTTGTTCTTTAGGAGGAGGCAAGAAGCTATGTTTGGTCAAGAAGTTTTGAACGGCTTTTAGGGACAGTTTGTCTTGGTGGTTGAATTTATCCCACCATTTTACTTTGAATCGACGGATAAGTGTAATCTCACCATCCCGGAAGCGGATTGAAGTGAAAGTACCATACACATACCCGTGGGTAAAAAGAAATTTGAACAGAAAAGGAGAAGCGGGGGAAAACGCTTTTCCATGGAATTTGGTTTGTAATTTGTTTTGAATAGGTTGAACAGGGGTAAGACTTCGGGAATAAGAGTCTCAGGGGCATTACCGTAGTAATTCCACCACTGTTTAAACCAGTAAGGGATTTTGGAGGTTTGGATATTGGTGTCGAAGTAGAATAGCCAGGAGTGGCTTCTTCCTTCGTTTTGGATAAGAAAGGTATTGAACCAGGCTTGCTGGTAATCCCAATAGGAGAAAGATGTGTTAAGATTTGAAGGGTAGGTTCTTTTTAGAGAAGTAGGGAAGGAACGAAGAGAGTGTAAATCCATACCCCAATCAGACGGGTGAAGGATTCTTTGGATTGTGCATGTTGAATATGCAGGGTCTTTATGGGCTTTGTCTTTTTGAAATGCTTGAATTTGGTACGAACCAGTAACCTCAAGGATTGACTGGTAATAAGCCTGAGGCTTTGAAATATTCCAGGGTTTAAAAAACCAACCTGGAGGGAAAATCTTTGAAACTAGTTTTGAGGGGCTTTCTGTGCAAAATCCTTCCTCAATGGTTAAAACATTTTGAAAAATAGGTTTTCCCAAATAGTCATTTGATTTAAAACGTTTTGATTGCGTCAAAACAATCTCCTGAGAGTTTGGCTTTGAAAGACTATTTGAGTTTTGAGATAGATTTGGAGGGAAAATTTCTATCTCGGTATTTTGAAAAGGGATAGATAATATACCTTTACCCTTTGTGGAGGAAGATGACGACTTTGGAGTTGCTTCTAGCTTTGGAATAATTTGCTTTGTAGATGGTTCAGACAGGGATTGAACCATTTGTCTTTTGTATTCTTCTATTCTTTGAATGAATTCAGGGTCTTGCTGGGCAAGCCATTCCTGAATTTGTTTGGCTTGGTCGGCTTTGAAGGGATCCATTTGTTGTTGAACTGGATCCGGTTGATTAATTTCTTCTTGGATTATCTCAGTCCAAGTCCTGATGGGCTTTGAAGTTGAAGGGAGAACTTCCTTCACTGTGCTTTGAATTTGGGCCGGCTTTGAAGTGGCCGTGGACTTTTCTTCTTTGGATTTTGACTTTCTTGGCATTTTGTATCACTCCTGTTTTTGTAAGAACTCTCTGGCTAGAATCTTCCCTAAGCATGACTCTGGTTAGGAAAGTGTCTTTGTAACTTTGGAAGTTGCTAAGCTTCTTACAGGTAAGGTTGCTAAGGAGCTCGGCATTTTTGTCTTTAAGCAGAGAAGGGTCTCCTATGAAATGTAAGGAAATAGTGAGGATTAGAGTTGACACTGCATCCTCAATCGGATTTCCTATTTCATCTAGAATGAGAGTTCCTTCTACTGTGGTTTGGATAGCACCTAGGATTTGGAGTTGCTGTGCTTGAGTGAGATGATAATCCCACCATCCTTTTAACTGGCCAGAAAATCCAGCTATCAGGAGCTCAGCAATGGCTCTATCGGAGGTACCACTTTGGGTTTTGTAGGCATTGGCTGCCATGGTCATCTGTTGTAAGAGACCAAGGATGTTGTATTCAGACATTCCATCTATATTCCATTCATAGACGGAGGAGGCATTGAATCTAGACTGGGTTAGGATGTTGTTCCTATTCTCAATTCCTAGATCTGGAGCAGTACTCCTAGGAGTATTCCAGGTTAATCTAGGGGCTTGGATTCCCAATCTGAAGATGGGTTTATTTACCTTTGATCAAAGCATTGATTTCAAAATTGTAAATGGAATGTGCTTTGATAAGATTCAAATTTCTCTTTTTTGGCTTTTCTAGAAAAGGAAAAACAATCTTTGAATCTTTAGCTTTGAAAATGATTCCAGCAGTTGTTACTTTAAAGGGAGTTATCAAATTGATAAACGGAGTCCCTAAGATAACGATTTCTTTGAAGATCCTTTGTAAGAATAAAAACATTCTTTAAAGCAATGTTATTATTAAGAATTGCGGCTTCAGTTTTACCAGCAATCTTAATCTTTGAAGAATTGGCTGAAGTTAGCCTTTCTTTGGTTTCTTGATGAAACCTTTTAGGAACCAGTTCGCAGTTGATACAATTGAGGTCTGCTCCTGTATCAAACAACGCGATGGTTTCTATCTGGAAATCACCAGGGAAAACAAGCTTCTTGGACTTTGAAAACAGTCTTGATTGTAAAATCAGTCTTTCTTCAGTCTTGATTGTTCTGTGCCAAGAACATTGTTTGTTCTGTAGGAGGAGGCAAGAAGCTATGTTTGGTCAAGAAGTTTTGAACGGCTTTTAGGGACAGTTTGTCTTGGTGGTTGAATTTATCCCACCATTTTACTTTGAATCGACGGATAAGTGTAATCTCACCATCTGGAAGCAGATTGAAGTGAAAGTACCATACACATACCCAGGGTAAAAAGAAATTTGAACAGAAAAGGAGAAGCGGGGGAAAACGCTTTTCCATGGAATTTGGTTTGTAATTTATTTTGAATAGGTTGAACAGGGGTAAGACTTCGGGAATAAGAGTCTCAAGGGCATTACCGTAGTAATTCCACCACTGTTTAAACCAGTAAGGGATTTTGGAGGTTTGGATATTGGTGTCGAAGTAGAATAGCCAGGAGTGGCTTCTTCCTTCGTTTTGGATAAGAAAGGTATTGAACCAGGCTTGCTGGTAATCCCAATAGGAGAAAGATGTGTTAAGATTTGAAGGGTAGGTTCTTTTTAGAGAAGTAGGGAAGGAACGAAGAGAGTGTAAATCCATACCCCAATCAGACGGGTGAAGGATTCTTTGAATTGTGCATGTTGAATATGTAGGGTCTTTATGGGCTTTGTCTTTTTTGAAATGCTTGAATTTGGCTGAACCAGTAACCTCAAGGATTGACTGGTAATAAGCCTGAGGCTTTGAAATATTCCAGGGTTTAAAAAACCAACCTGGAGGGAAAATCTTTGAAACCAGTTTTGAGGGGCTTTCTGTGCAGAATCCTTCCTCAATGGTTAAAACATTTTGAAAAATAGGTTTTTCCAAATACTTATTTGATTTAAAACGTTTTGATTGCGTCAAAACAATCTCCTGAGAGTTTGGCTTTGAAAGACTATTTGAGTTTTGAGATAGATTTGGAGGGAAAATTTCTATCTCGGTATTTTGAAAAGGGATAGATAATATACCTTTACCCTTTGTGGAGGAAGATGACGACTTTGGAGTTGCTTCTAGCTTTGGAATAATTTGCTTTGTAGATGGTTCGAATGATTGAACCATTTGTCTTTGTATTCTTCTATTCTTTGAATGAATTCGAAGTCTTCTTTGGGCAAGCCATTCCGAATTTGTTTGGCTTGGTCGGCTTTGAAGGGATCCATTTGTTGTTGAACTGGATCCGGTTGATTAATTTCTTCTTGGATTATCTCAGTCCAAGTCCTGATGGGCTTTGAAGTTGAAGGGAGAACTTCCTTCACTGGGCTTTGGATTTGGGCCGGCTTTGAAGTGGCCGTGGACTTTTCTTCTTTGGATTTTGACTTTCTTGGCATTTTGTATCACTCCTGTTTTTGTAAGAACTCTCTGGTTAGAAAGTCAGGAATAGAATTTGATTCTCCTCGAATAAATTCAATCTCAAAATCAAAAACAGATAAGATAGCTTGCCAACGGGCGAAAATCTGTTTTGAAGCTATATTTTGGACATCTTTTTGTAAAACTTCTTTTGCAGACTTGCAATCAATCCTTAAAAGAAATTTTTGATTTAAAAGATCGCTTTGAAATTTAGAAATCTGAGAGAACTATCGAAAGGATTTCCTTTTGATAGTAGAATAATTCTTTTGGGTATCATTCCAGTGAGCAGAAGTAAACTGGACAATACATTCTTTGGAATTTTGAACTTGCTTTAGAATCCCACCATATCCTAACTCTGATGCATCCGTTTCTACAATCTTAAATGCAGAAGGATCAGCTAGATGCAGGCAAGGAATTTCTAAAACTTGTTTTTTAATGCTTTGGACAATCTTTGTATGCTGATCAGACCAAGGAGGAGGGTTTTTCCTTAGCCTATCATGCAGAGGCTTTGCAAGACAGTTTAAATTAGGATAAAAATCCATGACATAATTTAAACTACCAAGAAATCTTTGAAGCTGGGTTTTTTCCAAAATTTTATCTGGAAACTTTGAAGTGAATGCAAGGGATCTCTCAATTGGAGTAATTGTACCCCGAGAGATGTAATGACCAAGAAATCTAATTTTCGTTTGAAAAAGAGATATCTTAGACTTTGAAACCACTAAACCATTTTTCTTAACAACATAGAAAAATGTTTCTAGGTGTTTAAAATGTTGTTCAATGGAATTTGAAAAGATTAAAACATCATCTATGTAGACAATGCAGAACTTTGAAAATGGATTAAAAATGTCATTCATGATTTTCTGAAATTCAGAAGGGGCATTTTTTAATCCAAAAGGCATGACATTCCACTCATATTGACCGAATGGGACTGTAAATGCCGTTTTGTAACGATCTTTTGGATCAATCTGGATTTGCCAAAATCCTGATTTCATGTCAAACTTTGAAAAGATGAATGCAGAATGCAGTTTTTGTAAAAGATCTTTCTTATTTGGAATAGGATACCTAATCCACTTAAGAGCTTTGTTCAGGGGTTTATAGTTGATCACTAGCCTAGGAGTTCCTCTTTCTATTTCGCTATTCTTATTGACATAGAAAGCTGCACAAGACCAAGGTGATCTAGACTTTGTAATTAAACCCTTAGACTCAAGATCTTTAATCTCTAATCTGCAATGGCTTTCTAAAGACTCATTCATCTGAATGGGTCTGGCTTTAGTAGGGATTTGCTTATCTGAAAAATCGTTTTCATATGGCAAATCTACCATATGTTGCTTTCGATTCCAAAAAGCATTTGGAAGATCAGAACAGAGTTCATCCTCAATCTTCATTTGAAAATCAGAAATTTTTCTTCGAACAAAGTCATTTTGCAGTTGATCTAGGATTCTCTTCAAACCCACATCTTGTTGAAGATGAGAAAGATGGGTTTGTTTACCTTTGATCAAAGCATTGATTTCAAAATTGTAAATGGAATGTGCTTTGATAAGATTCAAATTTCTCTTTTTTGGCTTTTCTAGAAAAGGAAAAACAATCTTTGAATCTTTAGCTTTGAAAATGATTCCAGCAGTTGTTACTTTAAAGGGAGTTATCAAATTGATAAACGGAGTCCCTAAGATAACAGTTTGCTGAAGATCCTTTGTAAGAATAAAAACATTCTTTAAAGCAATGTTATTATTAAGAATTGCGGCTTCAGTTTTACCAGCAATCTTAATCTTTGAAGAATTGGTCAAGTTAGCCTTTCTTTGGTTTCTTGATGAAACCTTTTAGGAACCGATTCGCGATTGATACAATTGAGGTCCGCTCTGTATCAAACAACGCGATGGTTTCTATCCCCGGAAATCACCAGGGAAAACAAGCTTTATTTGAATCAAATATTTTCTTGAAGTAATTTCCTTTAAAACATTGATAAAGTTTTCAGAACATTTCGAAACTTCAAGGTTTTGAAGATCATTTTCCTCATCGGAATCGGAATCACTATTCATTTGAGGATCGGGCTTTGAAGCAAAACAGAATCATTTTGTTGTTTTTCTTTCAACTCTTTGAGTTCTGTTTTGATGGTTTTAATCTCCTTCTGGAGTTCCTGAACAGTAGGAAGAGGGTTTTTCAACTTCTTCCCTTTGTCCAAAATCATAGTAAGATCATAAGTATTCTTACTAGAAGAAGGAACGGAGATTCAGTTTTTAAAATTTCTTTTAAAACCTGCTTTTGAATAAGAGGATCACTAATATGCTTTACAGCCTCAAGAAGAGCTTCTTGTTGCCTAGTGAGCATATTAATGTTCTTAGAAGAGCTCTCTGAATCTGTCTCTGAACAATCAGTTGAGGTTTTGATTTCATCAATTTGAAATTCTTCCTCACTGTTTGAGAACTCGATTCGGATGAATCAACTAGAAGAGCGAAATCTTTGCAAAACTTCTTCTTATTTGAAGCTCAAGAAGTCTTTTGGAAAACTTACAATACTTCGAAGTATGGCCTTTCTTACCACATTTAAAGCATGTAATTTTTGAAAAATCTTTTTTAGAATCTTTCCTTGGAAATTTAGAATGAAATTTGGAAGAAGATGGGTTTTTATAGAAATTCTCCTTGCTTTTAGAAGGCTTTCTATATTTGGAAAATCGCTTCTTTTTGAAAGACTTTGAATAAGAATCAACTTTGCATTTCACTTTGCAACTAGACACGGGCTCTATTGGGTTGTACTCGAACTGGTTACAGAAACTACCTAGTTCCTGCCTAGTCTTTTTCATCTCCCATTTGAGCTGTCTTTGAAGCTTAAGGTCATGACAAATCTTTAAACCTTCTTTCTGGGTTAGACTAACTAACTCACTATAAGTGTAGAAATCATAAGGGATTTGACCGCTATGAGCTTCTCTTATGGTATTCCTAACTCTTTCACCTAAAATCTTAGGTAAACCGGCTAAGAACTTTTCTTTCCAGAAAGGCTGGCTAGAATCTTCCCTAAGCATGACTCTGGTTAGGAAAGTGTCTTTGTAACTTTGGAAGTTGCTAAGCTTCTTACAGGTAAGGTTGCTAAGGAGCTCGGCATTTTTATCTTTAAGCAGAGAAGGGTCTCCTATGAAATGTAAGGAAATAGTGAGGATTAGAGTTGACACTGCATCCTCAATCGGATTTCCTATTTCATCTAGAATGGGAGTTCCTTCTACTGTGGTTTGGATAGCACCTAGGATTTGGAGTTCTTTGTGCTTGAGTGAGATGATAATCCCACCATCCTTTTAACCGGCCGTAAAATCCATTATCGGGAGCTCAAAGAATGGCTCTATCGGAGGTACCACTTTGGGTTTTGTAGGCATTGGCTGCCATGGTCATCTGTTGTAAGAGACCAAGGATGTTGTATTCAGACATTCCATCTATATTCCATTCATAGACGGAGGAGGCATTGAATCTAGACTGGGTTAGGATGTTGTTCCTATTCTCAATTCCTAGATCTGGAGCAGTACTCCTAGGAGTATTCCAGGTTAATCTAGGGGCTTGGATTCCCAATCTGTTGATGTTGAAAGGTTTTGGAATGAGGCTTTCAAGCTCTGAATCATCTGATTCATCGCTTTGGGCTTGTCCTATTGCACTGATATTCCTACTGCTTTGAGGAGTATCTGGCACTAGATTTTTGGACGACTCAGAGGTTGCTAATCTACTCAGCTGTTCTCTGACTGCTTTGGAAAACTCAGTTTGCTTTTGGAAATGGTCTTGGCTCGGCTTTGTAAGCTGATAAGGCTTAAAAACTGGGTTTTTAAGCTTTTCTGACTGGTTCGACTCTTTTGGTTGACCCGATCTTTAGGGATTGGAGATGTCACCACTAAGGGGGCTTTTGAATCCGGTTTTCTATTCTAACCAGTTGCTTTCCTATAGTGTTTAGACAGGTATTTGAGAAATTGTTCTGCTGAACAATGTTCTTGACATTCCTATCTAGGTCTTCGCCTACCAATTTGTAAGGTGTAGCCTCTATCTCATTCTCTCCATAAGGAATGGTTATCTTCCTAAGGGGAGGATGTTCAGACTGGACGGTTAGGTTTTCTCCTACCTTCCATTCAGGGGCTTTGTTCCTTACTGTGACAGGACTAATGGACTTATCCTTAAAGGGATAAAGGATACCATTTTCTTTGCAGTAAATTTGAAACCAATCAAAAAATTTGATTTGAGCTTTGTTTTGAATGCAAAATTGATAGTATTTTTCCTGAATACTATCTTTTTCTTTTAAAAAATTCTTAAAAAACTAAAGTTTCTTAAGATGGTTTTTCTTTGAATAGAAATCTTCATGCAAGAGTTTTTTATCAATTTCAAACTCTTTTGAAATTATGTTGATCTCTGCTTCAAGGTTTTGGGTAATGGCTGATGGTGATGGTGAAGACGGGGTAGAGGTTATCTCTATATCTTCGTCATCATTCTTTGGATCAGTGTAGACTGGTCTGGGGATATTGCTTTGGTAATCAACATTCTGGAGTGTTTTTGGAATATCAGATGTTGAAAATCTGGGTTGTGTTTGGGATGGAATTGGTTCTTTGTAAGGGGCATAGATAACAGAAGGAATTTTGGATACCCTTCCAATATCTATGGTCGAGGTTGAAGAACCATCATTAGAAAATCTAGAGGAAGTTGACTTTCTGTTGAATGTGATCTTTACCTTTCCATCTGGATATTGGGCTATGTGTTTAAGGTTTGTGTTTGGTTCTGCTTGCTTTGGAGATGTAGGTTGGGTTGCACCTTCGAGGATCCATTCTTCTGGAAGTGTAATGTCACAACCAAATTTATTTACTTCTTTTTATTAATAATTAATATTCATTAGCATGTCATTAAACATGTCATTTGCATCATGATTATATATGATCTATTTTATTATATTATGTGGTAGATAAATAAATTATTTAGTTACATATTGATTTAATTGAAAAGTAATGATTTTAGACTAAATTGAAAAGTTAGAAAGAAAGAGGATTAAATTGTAATTTGCCTATTTCCACACCAATATACCACCTCTTTCATTTGTTCTTATCTACGTATGCTTTCCAATTTCCTTTTCTTCTTTGTCTCTCTCATTTTTCTCCTTTCCTTCTTCAACTTTGATTTTCCAAATCAAACTCTACAAAACTTTTAGTAAATGAAAATCAAATTCTTCTTTTAAGCTTGAAAGATTTGGGCTTTCTTAATCAAGGAAAACAAAGGTGAGTAATTTTAATTGCTTGATTTTGCTGTAAATTAGGGTTAATGATATGAAATTGTTGATGATTATGTGTTTTAGAATTGTTTAATCAAGAGTAAACATGCTTTTACTTGTGATCTTGAAGCTGAAATTTCTGGGCAGATTTTTCACTTATGATTTCGTGACCTTAGAGGCTTTATCTCGAAAATTTTCAAACATGAAAGTTGTAGGTATATGTCTCAAGAATATCTCTGTAAAATGGTTTTGCAGATTGTTGAGTGAGTAGGAACTTATGAGGTTCGATTTTGCTGCTGCTCTGTTTTTGGTTCAGCAGGTGACCTGTTTTTTGTGCTGACATTTTGAGGCATTTAGAGGCTGAACCAAGCAGAGAGTTAAACATGAAAGTTGTTCATTTATATATGTAGTATATGTTTGAAAAATTTCATAATTTTTGGTTGAGTATAACGTGAGATATGTTGAACTTAATATGGCCTGCCCGAAACTGTTTTAAGCAGAAATCGGGCTTAGGATTCAGAAATTTGTTGCTAATTGTGTGTTTCACAACTTGAGCTAGAAAAGTCTAAATTGAGTAAAATTAGTGTCTATAGAAACTTTAGAATGTTAACTTTATATCTGGAGAGTTTCATCAGAAAATTCATTTGTTTGATTGGTCATTTAATAGGAAACTTTTTTTCTATTCTGTTTAGATGGAAATTTGAGCAGCTGTATAGAAAATGCCATAACTATTTCTATACCAATGATTTTGAGGTGATTCTTTCTGCTATGGTTTTTATAAAAATGGAAGTGTAATTCTGGAAAATATGAGATTTTTATTAATTGTACATAAGTTTTGGTGTAATTTCTAAGTCAGTACCTACAAGCTGCCTTCATCCACAAATATGTTGATTTGTTGTCATTCATCTCATGCATCATATTAATATCTAGAATATATGTTATTTTGTTGAAATGTGATATTTTATTGATAGTAAATATATATATATATATATATATATATATATATATATATATTTATGCTTATTGAGTCGCTAGCTCATTCCTTAGCAATTTTTTTTCAGGTTAGTGCAGTTGTAGATAGCCTTACCGTGCATTGCTCTTTTTGCATCAGTCAATATTATCAGGTGGGCCAGAGGAGTTATCTAAAGCATTGGGGCATTTTGGGAACTTGTGTGAATTAAACTACTGTATAAATATTTCTTATATATATTAAGTATGTCATGCCACTTAAATTGTATGAATGTATATTGTAACTAAGTAGTAAATTATGTTTATAAAGCTATATATATATATATATTGCTATTCAATGGGAAGTTTGAGTTGGGGTGTTATATGTAATGTCTTTCCATTGAATGGTCTTTGGAATGGTTGTATTTGATTTGGATAGATCTGTTTGAAGGAACAGGGTTTCTCCTTTTGGTGAGTGTAGCTTGTGTTTGGAACCAAAGGCAGAAATCATAGCTTTGTAATGAATTTTGAAAATTAATGCTATTGGAATAGATCCTTCAAGCATTTTGTAATTGTGAGTTTTTATTTGAAGAACGATGCTCTTTAAAATATTTTTGTCGTTTAAAGAAATCGTGATATTTGGAAAACAATTGAAAGAAATAGGTCCTTTATTGAGGCTCGACTCAACAGTACCTAACAGGGAATCATAGAAATTTGTAAACCTAGCATCCCTAAGGACGGCTAATATGGAAGTATCTAGACCTTCTCTGGTAAGGGGCTTAATACCTACCTGGACTAGACCTATGTGGATATACTTATAATCCTTTTCCATATGCTTTTGGAGGGTCTTAGGATTTAAGAGATAAATCTCTTCAAAAGGTTTTGAAATTTGGATATCTCTTTCTTGATCTTGATTGTAAAATCAGTCTTGAAGAGAGGGAACTTTGAAAACTCATAAATTTGTTTCTTTTGGACTTTGGGTATTTCCCAATCGTCAATATGCTTTGAAAAATCTTCAATAGTGATTTCTTCACTATTTACTAGACCTTTGTACCTCGATGATTCAGAGGCAGAAGAATTTGAGAAAGAAGAAGATCTACGGAAAAAGGTTCTAAATTCATTTTAACCTAAACCAAAATAACTTTCTAGACAAGCTGGACCACGACTCTCGACTTCTTTGCCACTGTCGTCGGGTCTTACTCTGCAGCATAAAATGAGCGAACTTGCCTATAGGAAACCCTGATGCAGTCTAAAATGAATGTAAAATTTTTGTAATGTAGATATGCTTCTAATCCCGGAACCCAATAGGCTCTGATACCAAATTAGAACGAGATCTAGGAAATAGAAGAAAATATTAAGCAGTGAAGATTTAGGTCTGAGTTCGTGGCATTGTAACCAGATCCACGCTTTCAGCAGCCTGTGGGAGCTTTAAATGCTCTTGCAGAATCTGTTTTCCAGCCTATAAACTTATAGATCTGAAAATAAATTTGGACGAAACAACCAAAGAAGTTTCCGATGTGCGGGATCCTCTTACGAGGCAAGCACAGAGCATACGCTTGATGATGGGGAAAGAAGAAGAAGATAAACTTTGAATGCTTTATTGATAATAACAGGCTTTGAACATAAACATATAAACAACTTTGAAAGCTTTAAACAAACATACAACTTTGTAAAACTTTGAAACAAGAAGAATATAGACTTACAAGAGGAGTTACAAGATTTCTCTCTCTCATCACTCTTTTCACTCTAATTTCTTCTATGAGAATTAGACTCGGGAAGAGCTTTCTTTCTTTCTCTCTTCTATGTTTTACTTGAATTCTAAATTCTCACGGAAGAAATTAGAGTGAAAAGAGTGAGTGAGAGAGAGAAATCTTGTAACTCCTCTTGTAAGTCTATATTCTTCTTGTTTCCAATTAGAGTGAAAAGAGTGAGTGTAGCTTGTGTTTGGAACCAAAGGCGAAATCATAGCTTTGTAATGAATTTTGAAAATTAATGCTATTGGAATAGATCCTTCAAGCATTTTGTAATTGTGAGTTTTTATTTGAAGAACGATGCTCTTTAAAACATTTTTGTCGTTTAAAGAAATCGTGATATTTGGAAAACAATTGAAAGAAATAGGTCCTTTATTGAGGCTCGACTCAGCGATTACCTAACAGGGAATCATAGAAATTTGTAAACCTAGCATCCCTAAGGACGGCTAATATGGAAGTATCTAGACCTTCTCTGGTAAGGGGCTTAATACCTACCTGGACTAGACCTATGTGGATATACTTATAATCCTTTTCCATATGCTTTTGGAGGGTCTTAGGATTTAAGAGATAAATCTCTTCAAAAGGTTTTGAAATTTGGATATCTCTTTCTTGATCTTGATTGTAAAATCAGTCTTGAAGAGAGGGAACTTTGAAAACTCATAAATTTGTTTCTTTTGGACTTTGGGTATTTCCCAATCGTCAATATGCTTTGAAAAATCTTCAATAGTGATTTCTTCACTATTTACTAGACCTTGTACCTCGATGATTCGGAGGCGGAAGAATTTGAGAAAGAAGAAGATCTACGGAAAAAGGTTCTAAATTCATTTTAACCTAAACCAAAATAACTTTCTAGACAAGCACGGACCACGACTCTCGACTTCCTTTACCTGTCCGTCGGGTCTTACTCTAGCATAAAATGAGCGAACTTGCCTATAGGAAACCCTGATGCGATCTAAAATGAATGTAAAATTTTTGTAATGTAGATATGCTTCTAATCCCGGGAACCCAATAGGCTCCGATACCAAATTAGAACGAGATCTAGGAAATAGAAGAAAATATTAAGCGTTGAAGATTTAGGTCCGAGTTCGTGGCATTGTATGGGAGCTTTAAATGCTCTTGCAGAATCATTTTCCGGCCCTATAAACTTATAGATCTGAAAATAAATTTGGACAGAAACAACCAAAGAAGTTTCCGATGTGCGGGATCCTCTTACGAGGGCAAGCACAGAGCATACGGCTTGATGATGGGGAAAGAAGAAGAAGATAAACTTTGAATGCTTTATTGATAATAACAGGCTTTGAACATAAACATATAAACAACTTTGAAAGCTTTAAACAAACATACAACTTTGTAAAACTTTGAAACAAGAAGAATATAGACTTCTGAGAGGAGTTACAAGATTTCTCTCTCTCACACTCACTCTTTTCACTCTAATTTCTTCTATGAGAATTAGACTCAGGAAGAGCTTTCTTTCTTTCTCTCTTCTATGTTTTACTGAATTCTAAATTCTCACAGAAGAAATTAGAGTGAAAAGAGTGAGTGAGAGAGAGAGAAATCTTGTAACTCCTCTTGTAAGTCTATATTCTTCTTGTTTCAATTAGAGTGAAAAGAGTGAGTGTAGCTTGTGTTTGGAACCAAAGGCAGAAATCATAGCTTTGTAATGAATTTTGAAAATTAATGCTATTGGAATAGATCCTTCAAGCATTTTGTAATTGTGAGTTTTTATTTGAAGAACGATGCTCTTTAAAACATTTTTGTCGTTTAAAGAAATCGTGATATTTGGAAAACAATTGAAAGAAATAGGTCCTTTATTGAGGCTCGACTCAAGCGATTACCTAACAGGGAATCATAGAAATTTGTAAACCTAGCATCCCTAAGGACGGCTAATATGGAAGTATCTAGACCTTCTCTGGTAAGGGGCTTAATACCTACCTGGACTAGACCTATGTGGATATACTTATAATCCTTTTCCATATGCTTTTGGAGGGTCTTAGGATTTAAGAGATAAATCTCTTCAAAAGGTTTTGAAATTTGGATATCTCTTTCTTCAGTCTTGATTGTAAAATCAGTCTTGAAGAGAGGGAACTTTGAAAACTCATAAATTTGTTTCTTTTGGACTTTGGGTATTTCCCAATCGTCAATATGCTTTGAAAAATCTTCAATAGTGATTTCTTCACTATTTACTAGACCTTTGTACCTCGATGATTCGGAGGCGGGAAGAATTTGAGAAAGAAGAAGATCTACAGAAAAAAGGTTCTAAATTCATTTTAACCTAAACCAAAATAACTTTCTAGACAAGCCTGGACCACAGCTCTCAGCTTTACTGCCCTGTCCGTCGGGTCTTACTACTGCGCATAAAATGAACAGAACTTGCCTATAGGAAACCTGATGCAGTCTAAAATGAATGTAAAATTTTTGTAATGTAGATATGCTTCTAATCCCGGAACCCAATAGGCTCTGATACCAAATTAGAACGAGATCTAGGAAATAGAAGAAAATATTAAGCAGTGAAGATTTAGGTCTGAGTTCGTGGCATTGTAACCAGATCCACGCTTTCAGCAGCCTGTGGGAGCTTTAAATGCTCTTGCAGAATCTGTTTTCCAGCCTATAAACTTATAGATCTGAAAATAAATTTGGACAGAAACAACCAGCAAGTTTCTGATGTGCAGGATCCTCTTACGAGGCAAGCACAGAGCATACGCTTGATGATGGGGAAAGAAGAAGAAGATAAACTTTGAATGCTTTATTGATAATAACAGGCTTTGAACATAAACATATAAACAACTTTGAAAGCTTTAAACAAACATACAACTTTGTAAAACTTTGAAACAAGAAGAATATAGACTTACAAGAGGAGTTACAAGATTTCTCTCTCTCTCACTCACTCTTTTCACTCTAATTTCTTCTATGAGAATTAGACTCAGGAAGAGCTTTCTTTCTTTCTCTCTTCTATGTTTTACTGAATTCTAAATTCTCACAGAAGAAATTAGAGTGAAAAGAGTGAGTGAGAGAGAGAGAAATCTTGTAACTCCTCTTGTAAGTCTATATTCTTCTTGTTTCAATTAGAGTGAAAAGAGTGAGTGTAGCTTGTGTTTGGAACCAAAGGCAGAAATCATAGCTTTGTAATGAATTTTGAAAATTAATGCTATTGGAATAGATCCTTCAAGCATTTTGTAATTGTGAGTTTTTATTTGAAGAACGATGCTCTTTAAAACATTTTTGTCGTTTAAAGAAATCGTGATATTTGGAAAACAATTGAAAGAAATAGGTCCTTTATTGAGGCTCGACTCAACAGTACCTAACAGGGAATCATAGAAATTTGTAAACCTAGCATCCCTAAGGACGGCTAATATGGAAGTATCTAGACCTTCTCTGGTAAGGGGCTTAATACCTACCTGGACTAGACCTATGTGGATATACTTATAATCCTTTTCCATATGCTTTTGGAGGGTCTTAGGATTTAAGAGATAAATCTCTTCAAAAGGTTTTGAAATTTGGATATCTCTTTCTTCAGTCTTGATTGTAAAATCAGTCTTGAAGAGAGGGAACTTTGAAAACTCATAAATTTGTTTCTTTTGGACTTTGGGTATTTCCCAATCGTCAATATGCTTTGAAAAATCTTCAATAGTGATTTCTTCACTATTTACTAGACCTTTGTACCTCGATGATTCAGAGGCGGGAAGAATTTGAGAAAGAAGAAGATCTACTGGGAAAAAGGTTCTAAATTCATTTTAACCTAAACCAAAATAACTTTCTAGACAAGCCCTGGACCACGACTCTCGACTTTTACCTTCGGGTCTTACTCTAGCATAAAATGAGCGAACTTGCCTATAGGAAACCCGAGTCTAAAATGAATGTAAAATTTTTGTAATGTAGATATGCTTCTAATCCCGGAACCCAATAGGCTCCGATACCAAATTAGAACGAGATCTAGGAAATAGAAGAAAATATTAAGCAGTGAAGATTTAGGTCTGAGTTCGTGGCATTGTAACCAGATCCACGCTTTCAGCAGCCTGTGGGAGCTTTAAATGCTCTTGCAGAATCAGTTTTCCAGCCTATAAACTTATAGATCTGAAAATAAATTTGGACGAAACAACCGAAGAAGTTTCCGATGTGCGGGATCCTCTTACGAGGCAAGCCACGGAGCATACGGCTTGATGATGGGGAAAGAAGAAGAAGATAAACTTTGAATGCTTTATTGATAATAACAGGCTTTGAACATAAACATATAAACAACTTTGAAAGCTTTAAACAAACATACAACTTTGTAAAACTTTGAAACAAGAAGAATATAGACTTACAAGAGGAGTTACAAGATTTCTCTCTCGCTCACTCTTTTCACTCTAATTTCTTCTATGAGAATTAGACTCAGGAAGAGCTTTCTTTCTTTCTCTCTTCTATGTTTTACTGAATTCTAAATTCTCACAGAAGAAATTAGAGTGAAAAGAGTGAGTGAGAGAGAGAGAAATCTTGTAACTCCTCTTGTAAGTCTATATTCTTCTTGTTTCAATTAGAGTGAAAAGAGTGAGTGTAGCTTGTGTTTGGAACCAAAGGCAGAAATCATAGCTTTGTAATGAATTTTGAAAATTAATGCTATTAGAATAGATCCTTCAAGCATTTTGTAATTGTGAGTTTTTATTTGAAGAACGATGCTCTTTAAAACATTTTTGTCGTTTAAAGAAATCGTGATATTTGGAAAACAATTGAAAGAAATAGGTCCTTTATTGAGGCTCGACTCAGCGATTACCTAACAGGGAATCATAGAAATTTGTAAACCTAGCATCCCTAAGGACGGCTAATATGGAAGTATCTAGACCTTCTCTGGTAAGGGGCTTAATACCTACCTGGACTAGACCTATGTGGATATACTTATAATCCTTTTCCATATGCTTTTGGAGGGTCTTAGGATTTAAGAGATAAATCTCTTCAAAAGGTTTTGAAATTTGGATATCTCTTTCTTGATCTTGATTGTAAAATCAGTCTTGAAGAGAGGGAACTTTGAAAACTCATAAATTTGTTTCTTTTGGACTTTGGGTATTTCCCAATCGTCAATATGCTTTGAAAAATCTTCAATAGTGATTTCTTCACTATTTACTAGACCTTTGTACCTCGATGATTCAGAGGCAGAAGAATTTGAGAAAGAAGAAGATCTACAGAAAAAAGGTTCTAAATTCATTTTAACCTAAACCAAAATAACTTTCTAGACAAGCACGGACCCTGACTCTCGACTTCCTTGTCGGGTCTTACTCTAGCATAAAATGAGCGAACTTGCCTATAGGAAACCCGGTCTAAAATGAATGTAAAATCTTTGTAATGTAGATATGCTTCTAATCCCGGAACCCAATAGGCTCTGATACCAAATTAGAACGAGATCTAGGAAATAGAAGAAAATATTAAGCAGTGAAGATTTAGGTCTGAGTTCGTGGCATTGTAACCAGATCCACGCTTTCAGCAGCCTGTGGGAGCTTTAAATGCTCTTGCAGAATCTGTTTTCCAGCCTATAAACTTATAGATCTGAAAATAAATTTGGACAGAACCAACTTATAGCCTATAAACTTGCAAAATCTTCAATATGAATGTTTTCTTGGCTCCAAGACTGTTGGTATTCATTTATTTATTTTTCTCTCATAAATGCTAATACAAGCCATCAAAAACTTTCTCTTTGACGTTATTAATAAATATTATTTCAATCCATAAATATAGTCAATTGTATGATAATTTATGGTTATTAATAAATGTTATATTTTTATTAGTTAGTTGTTAGTGACAGACAGTTTACATAATTGTGTATTAAATAAAGGTAAATTATTATTAGATTTTATATTTTGTAATAAAAAAATATCAAGCCTTTAATTTATAACTAAACAGTTGTTAAATTTTAATTTTAATAACACCGATGAGATTTTTTGACAAGTATAAAAATAAATTATATAAATGGTCACTAAATTTCCTTTTAATTTATAACACAAAGATACTAAAATTATGATTTTGAAAGATACATAGGCGTTGCTTTTTTATAACAAATCAAAAGTTTTGTATCTTTTTGTTATAATTGCAAAGTTTGGTAATAATCCATGTAATTTGACAACCCCGTAAGAGGGGTGTATTTATCAATATACTAAAACAAACCCATAAGAGGGGTATATCTTTTAACATGAGAAAACAATCCAAAAAAGTGGTATATTTTTTAATATGAGAAAACAACCTCGTAAGAGGGGTATATTTGTCAATATGAGAAAACAACCCCGTAAGAGTGGCATATTTATCAATATTAGAAAATAACCCTGTAAGAGGGGTATATTTATCAATATTAGAAAATAACCCCATAAGAGCGGCATATATTTCAACATGAGAAAACAACCTAAAAAAAGTGATATATTTGTCAATATGAGAAAACAACTCTAGAAGAGGGGTATTATTTTTAATATTTGAAAACAACCCCGTAAGAGGGTTATATATGCTAATATTAGAAAACAACCCCAAAAAGGTGGTATATATTTTTTAGTATGAGAAAACAACCCCATAAGAGGGGTATATTTGTCAAAATTAGAAAACAACCTCGTAAAAGGGGTATATCTTTCAACATGAGAAAACAATAAAAAAAAGTGTATATTTGTCAATATGAGAAAACAACCCCGTAAAAGGGGTATATTTATCAATATTGCAAAACAATCCCGTAAGAGGGGTATATCTTTCAACATGAGAAAACAACCCTAAAAAAGTGCTATATTTGTCAATATGAGAAAACAACCTTGTAAGAGGGGTATATTTGCTAATGTTAGAAAACAACCCTGTAAGAAGGATATATTTATCAATATTAGAAAACAACCCCAAAAGAGGGGTATATCTTTCAACATTAGAAAACAACCCCAAAAAAGTGTATATTTATCAATATTTGAAAACAACCCCGTAAAAGAGGTATATTTGTCTATATTATAAAACAACCCCGTAAGAGGGGTATATCTTTCAACATGCGAAAACAACCCCGGAAAAGGGTATATAAGTCAAGATGATAAAATAAGCCCGTAAGAGGGGTATATTTATCAATATTGCGAAACAACCACGTAAGAGGGGTATATCTTTCAACATGAGAAAACAACCCCAAAAAAGTGGTATATTTATCAATATGAGAAAACAACCATTTAAGAGTGGTATATTTGCCAATATGAGAAAATAACCCCGTTAGAGGGGTATATTGGCTAATATTAGAAAACAGCCCCGTAAGAGGGGCATATTTGTCAGTATGAGAAAACAACCCCATAAGAGGGGTATATTTTTCGATATTACAAAACAACCCCATAAAATGGGTATATCTTTCAACATAAGAAAACAACAACAAAAAATGATATATTTTTTAATATGAGAAAACAACCACGTAAGCGAGATATATTGTCAATATTAGAAAACAACCCCGAAAGAGGGGTATATCTTTCAATATGAGAAAACAAACCCAAAAAAGTGATTAATTTGTCAATATGAAAAAATAAATCCGTTAGAGGGGTATATTTTACAATATTAGAAAATAACCCCATAAGAGGGATATATATTTCAACATGAGAAAACAACCCCAAAATAGTGGTATATTTTTTATTATGAAAAAATAATCCCGTAAGAGGGGTATATTTGTCAATATTATAAAATAATCCCGTAACAGAGATACATCTTTCAACATAAGAAAACAACCCAAAAAAAGTGGTATATTTATCAATATGAGAAAACGCTAATATTAAAAAACAACCCCGTAACAGGGGTATATTCATCAATATTAGAAAACAACCCCGTAACAGGAGTATATTTGTCAATATTAGAAAACAACCCCGTAAGAGGGGTATATCTTTCAACATGAGAAAACAACCCTAAAAAAGTGGTATATTTGTCAATATGAGAAAACAATCCCGTAAGATGGATATATTTGTCAATATTAGAAAACAACACCGTAAGAGGACTATATTTGTCAATATGAGAAAATAACCCCATAAGAGGAGTATATTTGCTAATATTAGAAAACAACCGTGTAAGAGGGGTAAATTTATCAATATGAGAAAATAACCCCGTAAGAGGGGTATATTTGCAAATACTAGAAAACAACCCCGTAAAAGGGATATAATTGTCAATATTAGAAAACAACTCCGTAAGAAGGGTATATCTTTCAACATGAGAAAACAACCCCAAAATAGTATATATTTGTCAATATGAGAAAACAATCCCGTAAGAGGTGTATTTTTGTAAATATTAGAAAACAACTCCGAAAGAAGGGTATATCTTTCAAAATGAGAAAACAACTCCAACAAAGTGATATATTTGTCAATAAGAGAAAACAACCCCGTAAGAAGGGTATATTGTCAATATGAGAAAATAACCCCGTAAGAGGGGTATATTTGCTAATATTAGAAAACAACCCCGTAAGAGAGGTATATTTCTTAATATTAGAAAACAATCCCGTAAGAGGAGTATATCTTTCAATATGAGAAAATAATCCTAAAAAAGTTTATATTTATCAATATGAGAAAACAACCCCGTAAGAGGGGTATATTTGTCAATATTAGAAAATAATCCCGAAAGAGGGGTATATCTTTCAACATAAGAAAACAACGTCATAAAAGTGGTATATTTATTAATAAGAAAAAATAACCCCGTAAGAAAGGTATATTTGTCAATTTGAGAAAACAACCCTGTAACAGGGGGTATATTTGTCAATATCAGAAAACAACCCGTAAGAGGAGTATATTTTTCAACATGCAACCCAAAAAAGTGGTATATTTTTTAATATGAGAAAACAACCCCGTAAGTGGTATATTTGTCAATATTAGAAAACAACCCTGTAAGAGGGGTATATCTATCAATATGAGAAAATAACCTCGTAAGAGGGGTATATCTATCAATATGAGAAAATAACCTCGTAAGAGGGGTATATTTGTCAATATTAGAAAATAACTCCGTAAAAGAGGTATATCTTTCAACATGAGAAAATAACTCAAAAAAATGTATATTTGTCAATATGAGAAGACAACCACGTAAGAGGGGTCTATTTGTCAATATTGTAAAACAACCTCGTAAGAGGGGTATATCTTTCAACATGAGAAAACAACCCCAAGAAAGTTGTATATTTTTTAATATGAGAAAACAACCCCGTAAGATGGGTATATTTGTCAATATTAGAAAACAACCTCGTAAAATGGGTATATCTTTCAACATGCGAAATCAACACCAAAAAAGTGGCATATTTGTCAATATGACAAAATAACCCCATAAGAGGGGTATATTTTGCAACATTAAAACACAACCCCGTAAGAGGGGTATATCTTTCAACATAAGAAAACAACCCAAAAAAAGTGGTATACTTTTTAATATGAGAAAACAATCCCATAGGAGGGGTATATTTGTCAATATTAGAAAACTTATCTTTCAACATGAGAAAACAACCCCAAGAAAGTGGTATATTTTTTAATATGAGAAAACAACCCCGTAAGAGGGGTATATTTGTCAATATTAGAAAACAACCCCGTAAAATGGGTATATCTTTCAATATGCGAAATCAACCCCAAAAAAGTGGTATATTTGTCAATATGACAAAATAACCCCGTAAGAGGGGTCTATTTTGCAATTTTAAAAAATAACCCCGTAAGAGGCGTATATCTTTCAACATAAGAAAACAACCTAAAAAAAGTGGTATACTTTTAATATGAGAAAACAATCCTATAGGAGCAGTATATTTGTCAATATTAGAAAATAATTCCGTAAAACGGGTATATCTTTCAACATGAGAAAACAACCCAAAAAAGTGGTATATTTGTCAATATAAGAAAACAACCTCGTAAGAGCGGTATATCTTTCAATATGAAAAAACAACCCCCAAAAATGGTATGTTTGTCAATATGATAAAACAAGCCCGTAATAAGGGTATATTTGTTAATATTGCAAAACGACCCCGTAAGAGGGATATATTTGTCAATATTGCAAAACAACTCCATAATAGGGGTATATCTTTCAACATGAGAAAACAACCCCAAAAAAGTGGTATATTTGTCAAGATGAGAAAACAACTCCGTAAAAGGGGTATGTTTATCAATATGAGAAAATAACCTCGTAAGAGGGTATATTGGCTAACATTAGAAAACAACCCCGTATGAGCGGTATATGTGTCAATATGAGAAAACAACCTCGTAAGAGGGATATATTTTTCAATATTAGAAAACAACCCCATAAGAGGGGTATGTATCTCAACATGAGAAAACAACCCCAAAAAAGTGATATATTTTTTAATATGAGAAAACAACCCCGTAAGAGGGGTATATTTGTCGAAATGAGAAAACAAACCTGTAAGACGGGTATATTTGTCAATAACAGAAAATAACCCCGTAAGAGGGGTATATCTTTCAACATGAGAAACAACCCTAAAAAAATGGTACATTTGTCAATATGAGAAAACAACCCCGTAAGAGGGGTATATTTGTCGATTTTATAAAATAATCCCGTAAGAGGGGTATATCTTTCTACATCAGAAAACAATCCCAAAAAAGTGGTATGTTTATCAATATGAGAAAACAACCCCGTAAGAGGAGTATATCTTTCAACATGAGAGAACAGCCCCAAAAAAGAATATATTTGTCAATATGATAAAACAACTACGTAAGAGGGGTATATGTGTCAATATTAGAAAATAACCCTATAAGAGGGGTATATTTCCTAATATTAGAAAACAACCCCGTAAGAAGGGTATATTTGTCAAAATTAGAAAACAACCCCGTAAAAGGGGTATGTCTTTCAATATGAGAAAACAACCCAAAAAAAGTGTATATTTGTCAATATGAGAAAACATCCTCGTAAGAGGGGTATATTTGTCAATATTGTAAAACAACCCCGTAAGAGGGGTATATCTTTCAACATGAGAAAACAACCCCAAAAAAGTGATATATTTATCAATATGAGAAAACAACCCTGTAAGAGGGGTATATTTGCTAATATTAGAAAACAACCCCGTAAAATGGATATATTTATCAATATTAGAAAACAACCCCATAATAGGGGTATATCCTTCAACATTATAAAACAACCACAAAAAAGTGTATATTTGTCAATAGGAAAAAACAACCCTGTAAGAGGGGTATATTTGTCAATATTACAAAACAACCCCGTAAGTGGGGTATATCTTTCAACATGAGAAAACAACCCCAAAAAAGTGGTATATTTTTTAATATGAGAAAATAACCCCGTAAGAGGGGTATATTTGTCAATATTAGAAAATAACCCTGTAAGAGTGGTGTATCTATCAATATGAGAAAATATCCCCGTAAGAGGGGTATATTTGCTAATATTAGAAAACAACCCCGTAAGAGGGGTATATTTGTCAATATGAGAAAATAACCCCGTAAGAGGGGTATATTTGCTAATACTAGAAAACAACCCCGTAAGAGGGGTATATTCTTTAACATGAGAAAACAACCCCAAAAAATTATATATTTGTCAATATGAGAAAACAACCCCGTAAGAGAGATATATATTTCAATATTAGAAAACAACCCCGAAAGAGGGATATATATTTCAAAATGAGAAAACAAACCCAAAAAAGTGATATATTTGTCAATAAGAGAAAACAACCTCGTAAGTGGGCTATATTTAATATTACAAAACAACCCCGTAAGTGGGGTATATCTTTCAACATGAGAAATTAACCCCGAAAAAGTGGTACATTTGTCAATATGACAAAGAAACCCCGTAAGGGAGGTATATTTGTGAATATTACAAAACAACCCGATAAGAGGAGTATATCTTTCAACATGAGAAAACAACCCCAAGAAAGTGGTATATTTTTTAATATGAGAAAACAACCCCGTAAGAGGGGTATATTTGTCAATATCAGAGAACAACTCCGTAAGAGGGATATATCTTTTAACATGAGAAAACAACCCAAAAAAGTGGTAGATTTGTCAATATGAGAAAATAACCCCGTAAGAGTGGTATATTTTTCAATATTAGAAAACAACCCTGTAAGAGGAGTATATTTGCTAATATTAGAAAACAACCCTAAAAAAAGTGGTATTTTTTATAATATGAGAAAACAACATCGTAAGAGGGGTATATTTTTCAATATTAGAAAACAACTCCAAAAAAGTTCTACATTTTTTAATATGAGAAAGCGACCCTGTAAGAGGGGTATATTTGTAAATATTAGAAAACACCGTGTAAGAGGGGTATATCTTTCAATAAGAGATAACAACCCCAAAAAAGTGGTCAATATGAGAAAACAACCCCGTTAGAGGGGTATGTTTTTCAATATTAGAAAACAACCCGATAAGAAGGGTTTAACTTTGAACATGAGAAACAACCACAAATAAGTGTATATTTGTTAATATGAGAAAAGAAGCCGGTAAGAGGGGTATATTTGTCAACATGAGAAAACAACCCGGTAAGAGGGGTACGTTTTTCAATATTAGAAAAAAATCCTGTAAGAAGGGCATATATTTCAACATGAGAAAACAACCACAGAAAAGTGTATATTTGTCAATATGAGAAAATAACCCCGTCAAAGGGGTGTATATCTTTCAACAAGAGAAAACAACCCCAAAAAAGTGGTATATTTGTCAATATGAGAAAACAACCCCGTAAGAGGGGTATATTTATCAATATGATAAAATAACCCCGTAAGAGGGGTATATTGGCTAATATTAGAAAACAACCCCATAAGAGGAGCATATTTGTTAATATAAGAAAATAACCCCATAAGAGGGGTATATTTTTCAATATCAAAAAATAACCCCGTAAGAGGGTTGTTTTCTCATATTGACAAATTTACCACTTTTTTGGGGTTGTTTTCTCATGTTGAAAAGATATAACCCTCTTACGAGGTTGTTTTCTAATATTAACAAATATACTCCTCTTATGGGGTTGTTTTCTCATATTAAAAAATATACCACTTTTTTGGGTTGTTTTCTCATGTTGAAAGATATCACCCTCTTACAGGGTTGTTTTCTCATATTGATAAGTATACCACTTTTACGGGGTTGTTTTCTCATATTGATAAGTATACCACTTTTTTGGGGTTGTTTTCTCATGTTGAAAGATATACCCCTCTTACGGGGTTGTTTTCTCATATTAAAAGATATACCACTTTCTTGGGGTTGTTTTGTAATATTGACAAATATATCCCTCTTACGGGGTTGTTTTCTCATATTGACTTTTTTGGGGTTGTTTTCTCATGTTGAAAGACATACCCCTCTTACGGGGTTGTTTTGTAATATTGACAAATATACCCCTCTTACAGGGTTGTTTTCTCATATTGACAAACATACCCCTCTTACGGGGTAGTTTTCTCATATTAACAAATATACCACTTTTTTGGGTTGTTCTCTCATGCTGAAAGATATACCCCTCTTACGGGGTTGTTTTATAATATTGACAAATATACCCCTCTTACGGGGTTGTTTTCTCATATTGACAAATATACCACTTTTTTGGGGTTATTTTCTCGTGTTGACATATATACCCCTCTAACGGGTTTGTTTTCTAATATGAACAAATATACCCTTATTACGCAGTTGATTTCTAATATTAGTTGAAAGATATACCCCTCTTACGGGTTTATTTTCTCATATTGACAACTATAGCCCATTTACGGGGTTGTTTTTTCATATTGATAAATATACCACTTTTTTTGGAGTTTTTTCTAAGTTGAAAGATATACCCCTCTTACGGGGTTATTTTATAATATTGACAAATATACCCCTCTTACGGGGTTATTTTGTAATATTGAAAAATATACCCCTCTTACGGGGTTGTTTTCTCATATTAAAAAATATACCACTTTTTTGGGGTTGTTTTCTCATGTTGAAAGATATACCCCACTTACGGGGTTGTTCTCTAATATTGACAAATATACCCCTCTTACGGGGTTGTTTTCTAATATTAGTAAACATACCCCTCTTACCGGGTTATTTTCTCATATTGATAAATATACCCCTCTTACAGGGTTGTTTTCTCATATTGACAAATGTACCACTTTTTTGGGGTTGTTTTCTCATGTTGAAAAATATACCCCTCTTACGGGGTTGTTTTCTAATATTGATAAATATACCCCTCTTACGGGGTTGTTTTCTAATATTAGCAAATATACCTCTCTTACGGGGTTGTTTTCTCATATTCACAAATATTCCCCTCTTACGGAGTTGTTTTCTCATATTGACAAATTTACCACTTTTTTGGGGTTGTTTTCTCATGTTGAAAAGATATAACCCTCTTACGAGGTTGTTTTCTAATATTAACAACTATACTCCTCTTACGGGGTTGTTTTCTCATATTAAAAAATATACCACTTTTTTGGGTTGTTTTCTCATGTTGAAAGATATAACCCTCTTACAGGGTTGTTTTCTCATATTGATAAGTATACCACTTTTACGGGGTTGTTTTCTCATATTGATAAGTATACCACTTTTTTAGGGTTGTTTTCTCATGTTGAAAGATATACCCCTCTTACGGGGTTGTTTTCTCATATTAAAAGATATACCACTTTCTTGGGGTTGTTTTGTAATATTGATAAATATATCCCTCTTACGGGGTTGTTTTCTCATATTGACTTTTTTGGGGTTGTTTTCTCATGTTGAAAGACATACCCCTCTTACGGGGTTGTTTTGTAATATTGACAAATATACCCCTCTTACAGGGTTGTTTTCTCATATTGACAAACATACCCCTCTTACGGGGTAGTTTTCTCATATTAACAAATATACCACTTTTTTGGGTTGTTCTCTCATGCTGAAAGATATACCCCTCTTACGGGGTTGTTTTATAATATTGACAAATATACTCCTCTTACGGGGTTGTTTTCTCATATTGACAAATATACCCCTCTTACGGGGTTGTTTTCTCATATTGACAAATATACCACTTTTTTGGGGTTATTTTCTCATGTTGATAGATATACCCCTCTAACGGGTTTGTTTTCTAATATGGACAAATATACCCTTATTACGCGGTTGTTTTCTAATATTAGTTGAAAGATATACCCCTCTTACGGGTTTGTTTTCTCATATTGACAACTATAGCCCATTTACGGGGTTGTTTTCTCATATTGATAAATATACCACTTTTTTTGAGTTTTTTTCTAAGTTGAAAGATATACCCCTCTTACGTTGTTATTTTATAATATTGACAAATATACCCCTCTTACGGGGTTGTTTTGTAATATTGAAAAATATATCCCTCTTACGGGGTTGTTTTCTCATATTGACAAATATACCACTTTTTTGGCTTTTTTTCTCATGTTGAAATATATACCCCTGTTACGGGGTTATTTTCTAATATTAGCAAATATACCCCGCTTACGGGGTTCTTTTCTAATATTGACAAACATACCCCTCTTACGGGGTTGTTTTCTCATATGGACAAATATACCATATTTTTGTAGTTGTTTTCTCATTTTGAAAAGATATACCCCTCTTACGGGGTTGTTTTATAATATTGACAAATACACCCCTCTTACGGGGTTGTTTTCTAATATTGATAAATATATCCCTCTTACGGGGTTGTTTTCTCATATTAAAAAATATACCACTTTTTTGGGGTTGTTTTCTCAAGTTGAAAGATATGTCCTCTTACGGGGTTATTTTCTCATATTAAAAAATATACTACTTTTTTGGGGTTGTTTTCTCAGGTGAAAGATATACCTCTCTTACAGGGTTGTTTCCTAATATTGAAAAAATTACCCCTCTTACAGGGTTGTGTCTCATATTGATAAATATACCACTTTTTTGGGGTTGTTTTCTCATGTTGAAAGATATATCCCTCTTACACGGTTATTTTTTAATATTAGCGAATATACCCCTCTTACGAGACAATATAGCCCTCTTACAGGGTCGTTTTCTCATATTGACAAATTTACTATTTTTTTGAGTTATTTTCTCATGTTGAAAGATATACCCCTCTTACGTGGTTATTTTCTAATATTGACAAATATACCCCTCTTACGGAGTTGTTTTCTCATATAAAAAAATATACCACTTTTTTAGGGTTGTTTTCTCATATTGAAGGATATACCCCTCTTACGGGGTTGTTTAGTAATATTGACAAATATACTCCTCTTACGGGGTTATTTTCCCTTATAAAAAAATATACCACTTTTTTGGAGTTGTTTTCTCATGATTGACAGATATACCCCTCTAACGGGTTTATTTTCTAATATTGACAAATATACCCTTGTTACGCGGTTGTTTTCTTATATTAGTTGAAAGATATACCCCTCTTACGGGTTTGTTTTCTCATATTGATAAATATACCCTCTTCCGGGGTTGTTTTCTCTTATTGACGAATATACCATTTTTTGGGGGTATTTTTCTAATACTAGCAAATATACCCCTCTTACGAGGTTGTTTTCTGATATTGAAAAATATACTCCTCTTACGGAGTTGTTTTCTCATATTGATAAATAAACCACTATTTTGGGGTTGTTCTCTCGTGTTGAATAATATACCCCTCTTATGGGGGTTTTTTTCTAATATTGATAAATATACCCTGTTTACGAGATTGTTTTCTCATATTAAAAGATATACCACTTTTTTAGAGTTTTTTCTCATGTTGAAAGATATACCCCTCTAATGGGGTTATTTAGTAATATTGACAAATATACCCCTCTTACGGGGTTGTTTTCTTATATTGACAAATATACTATTTTTTTGGGGTTGTCTTCTCATGCTGAAAGATATACCCCTCTTACGGGGTTGTTTTCTAATATTGAAAAAAATACCGTTGTTACGCGGTTGTTTTCTAATATTAGATAATATTCCCCTCTTACGTGGTAGTTTTCTCATGTTGACAAATATACCATTTTTTTGGCTGTTTTCTCATGTTGAAAGATATACCCCTTTTACGGGGTTATTTTCTAATATTGACAAATATACCCCTCTTAAGGGATCGCTTTCTCATATTAAAAAATATTCCACTTTTTTGGAGTTGTTTTCTCATGTTGAAAATATACCCCTCTTACGGGGTTCTTTTCTAATATTGACAAGTATACCCCTCTTACGGTGTTGTTTTCACATATTAAAAAAAATACCACTTTTTTGGGGTTGTTTTCTAATATTAGTAAATATAACCCTCTTACGGGGTTGATTTCTAATGTTGACAAATATACCCCGCTTACGAGGTTGTTTTGTCATATTAAAAGATATGCCACTTTTTTGAGGTTGTTTTCTCATGTTGAAAGATATACCCCTCTTACGGGGATGTTTTGTAATATTGACAAATATACCTCTTTTACGGGGTTGCTTTCTCATATTGACAAATATACCAGTTTGTTATGGTTGTTTTCTCTTATTGAAAGATATACCCCTCTTACGGGTTTGTTTCCTGATATTGACAAATATACCCCTCTTACGGGGTTGTTTTCTCATGTTGAAAGATATACCCCTTTTACGGGATTGTTTTCTAATATTGACAAATATACCCCTCTTACGGGGTTGTTTTCTCATATTGACAAATATACCACTTTTTGGAGTTTTTTTCTCATGTTGAAAGATATACACGTCTTACGGAGTTGTTTTCTGTTATTGACAAATATACCCCTTCTACGGGGTTGTTTTCTCATATTGACAAATATATCCCTCTTATGGGGTTGTTTTCTCTTATTAAAAAATATATAACTTTTTTAGGGTTGTTTTCTCATATTGAGAGACATACCCAGAGAGGTATATTTGCTAATATTAGAAAACAACCCCGTAAGAGGGGTATATTTATCAATATTAGAAAACAACCCCGCAAGAGGGGTATATTTTCATCATATTGAGAGACATACCCAGAGAGGTATATTTGCTAATATTAGAAAACAACCCCGTAAGAGGGGTATATTTATCAATATTAGAAAACAACCCCGCAAGAGGGGTATATTTTTCAACATGAGAAAACAACCCCAAAAAAGTGGTACATTTGTCAATATGAGAAAACAACCCTGTAAGAGGGGTATATTTATCAATATGAGAAAACAAACCGGTAAGAGGGGCATGTTTGCTAATATTAGAAAATAACCCCGTAAGAGGGGTATATTTGTCAATATTAGAGAACAACCCCGTAAGAGGGGTATATCTTTCAACATGAGAAAACAACCCCGTAAGAGGTGTATATCTTTCAATATGAGAAAACAACCCCAAAAAAGTGGTATATTTGTCAATTTGAGAAAACAACCCCGTAAGAGGGGTATATTTTGTTAATATAAGAAAACAACCGCGTAAAAGGGGTATATTTGCTAATATTAGAAATCAACCGCGTAACAAGGGTATATTTGTCAATATTAGAAAATAAGGCGAAGGAAGAGGCAAAGGAGATTCCATTGAGGGAATACCAGCCCAAAATTCCGTACCTTGCTAGATTAAAGTAGGTGCAAGTCGAGCAGCAGTTTGGTAAATTTATGGATATTTTTAAACAATTGCATAATAAACTTACCTTTTGTTGAAGTTATTTCGCAGATGCCTAGGTATGCGAAGTTCTTAAAGGAGATTCTTAGCAATAAAAGGAAGTTTGAGGACTTGGCATGCTAACGCTAAATGAGGAATGTTCGGCAATTTTCCAAAATAAGTTACCGGAAAAGCGACATGATCGAAGAAGTTTTACTATTCCTTGTGTTATAGGTAACTTTTCTGTTAATGATGCTTTAGCTGATTTAGGGGCTAGCATTAATGTAATGTCGTACAGCCTGTTTGTAAAGCTGGGGTTGGGAGAGACCAAACCCACTAGGATGAGTACAAAATTAGCTGATAGATCTGCTAAGTATCCTTGGGGTATTGTAGAGAATGTGCTTGTAAAGTAAATAAATTTATATTTCCTGTTGATCTTGTGATCTTAGATATGGACAGTGAGAGTAGTATACCCTTAATTGTAGGTAGACCTTTTCTTGCAACATCTAGAGCAATGATAGATGTTTGTGATGGAAAGTTAAAAACTTAGGGCAGAGGATGCGAATGTCACCTTTGACTTGCATAATTCCATAAGCTAGTCTTAAGATCATAATAATGTTGTGCATGTTGTTAATGTATTTGATGATGCTATTGAGACACAGTTGCAGGAAGTATTAGTTGAAGACCCTCTACAAGTCACTTTGACAAGGGGAGATGAGCATGAGCTGTCAAATGAGGAAGTGTTGGAGCAGCTTGAGTTTATGTTAGCAAACGAGCCAAGCAACAATACTTATGAGTTTGCTGTGATTGACAGGATAGGTGTGCAGAAGTTGAGCCATCACTTGAGGAACCGCTGGTTCTTGAATTGAAAGAGCTTCTACAGCATCTTGACTATGCACATATGAATAAGGATAATGGGTTGCCTGTCATTCCAGTAGCAGACTTGACATCTGAAGCGAGGGAAATGACATTACCCTCTCAAAGGAAGTACCTAAAAGTGGTTGCTTGGAGGATTGCTAACATTCTAAGGATCCATAACTTGGTAGTTCAATTGCAACATATGTCAAACCCGCACATGCAGGGAGTTATCACCGAGTCCAGCAAAATGACTTAAGAAACAAAAAGAAGCGTTTTTAGGAAGCATTCCAACTTCTATTTAGTTTTGGAACATTTTTTTAGTTTTAGTTTTCATATTTTATTTAATATTTATTTTCAGTTTCTATTATTTCTTTATTTTTCATTTCAGTTCCTGCTGAAGACCCATTGAATTTCCAGTCCACCAGCCTCAGCGGATGATCAGGGCAGTCCCCTAGATCTTCTTTTTATTTTTTGCATTGATTTACTTTATTTTTCATACATGTCATGTACCTAGATATTATTAATTTGCTTTATTTATTTGTACATCCATGCGGGGTACCCGCTTTGTTTTACACTGAGGACAATGTGTTCTTCAAGTGTGGGGTGGGTGTGGGTAAACTGTATGTTCTCTTCTCTTTCCTATGACTTTTAGATGTGTCTGAAATTGCTATCACTAGTGTTGTATATTGTTAGGATGTTAGGACCTATGTTCTTCATGTCGTTTAAGCTTAGTTTGTTCTTTTATAATTAATGATTTAATTCATAGACTTGTAATTGATTATCCCTCTCGATTTTTGTTCTTGGAAAGCAATTTCACTTTGTTCAATATATCACTTTGGCCGGGTTAAGCCGGTGCTGCTTGAGTTCTTTGCAAATTACTAGCTTTTATCTTTGAACTTTGATTATGTCAATTTCTTATACCATTTATATGATGATTCAATTGATAAGTTTGGGAACCAATTATAAATTTTAGCCACTTCAAACGTGAGTTTTTGAACCAAAATTTGAGCATCCATTGCAATTATGCTCATAATTTTTCTTGTTTGAGTGTGCGCTGTACTTAATTTATTCCTAGAACTTACTTTGTAATGCTTGTTGAGGTTACATGAATTTTTGAATACCATTAAATGATTTGGGCAACTTAGGATTCACCACATTTGGCCAAAAGCCTACCTTTATTTCCATTAATCAGCCAGTTTTGAGCCTTAATCTTTTCTTCATGATTTACACTTATACACTACATTTATACCATTCTCTACATTTGTCTTTTCTTTCACCCCGTATGCTGGATAATTATGTGATATGCTTTTTCTTAATGGAATTATAGTGCCTAATTTTATTATAAATTCACTTAGTCCTTTTTAATCATTCTTTGATGCTCCCTTTAATCCAAATTGTATAATCATTCTCTTTGTTTGTTTCATTAGCCTGCTGTGGCATTTGAAAAAAAATAATTAAGTGTTTATTGTGCTTCTTTCTTAGTTCTTTTCTCTTTTGGATTCAATTCTCGGAGCATCCTTTACTTCAAATAAGGCTTAGTAAGTACTTTTGTTGATTTGACATTCAGTTCCTTGAGCATTCATTCTAAATAATTACATGATTTTCCAGTATACTTTACACTTCTATCCAAAGATTCTTACCTTTATCTTAGCCACATTACAATGCTTGTAAAGACCCTTTGATTTTGGTATTCATTTATTCGCAATAGCGAAAATGGGATTTAGAAGCAAGCTTATGGTAAACAGGTTTTGTGCAGCTGCATTGAGGGAATCCTTTTGTTTTACTTGTAAACACTTTGAGTGATTTGAGATATCCCTGTGAGGCAATGGTTCCTAGTCTTTAATGTTGAGTTTTTATATAAGTTGTACTTTGAGATGGTATTATCACAGTCCTTCTTTGAAGGTGTATGATTTGTTTAGCTACTTGAGTTTCATTCTTGATATGTTGAATAAGGTTAAGTTGTGAACCTTAGCATGGATTTTAAGGGGTGATTTTTGCTTGTATATGTATTGATTTATTGATTGCTTGAGGACAAGCAAAAGCTTAAGTGTGGGGTGATTTGATGTGCATTGTTTTACACATGTTTCTATGCCCAATTACTTGCGTTTTTTATGAATATTTATCTTGTTTTATGCTAGAATCACCTGTGTTTTGGTTCCTTTCATGTTTTAGGTGATCATTAATGAACATTATCAGTGTTTAAGGGCGATACGTGCAAAAACGGACTGGAATCCATCAAAATTGGACAAAGGTTCACATTTCAAGGTTGAGCACGGCCTAGGTCAAGGCAGTGCTGATCAGCAAGGCCTGGACTCTAGCCATGCTGAACTATTGGCCTTTGATCTTCAAATTTGGCTTTTTGGCATGGCCTAGACTCAGCACGGGCTTGACCATGGCCATGCTGAATTAATTATATAGGTTGTCTCGCTTTGTTTTTAGGAGTTCGACATTCTTGACCTTAGAACTCATATATGCACACGAGCCACCTCTTTCCAAAATTTGATGCTTGACTTTAGGAGACCATTTCACGCATTGAAGGATGGACTTCAGTGGTTCAAGCTTCGCATTGAAGATCAAGAGTGGATTTTAAGGCATTCAAGAAGCAATTCAAGGTTCATTATTCAGACTTGGAGATAAAAGACTATTCATCTAATTTGAAGATGAAGGGTGTGCATGTTTCCAATTTTCTCTTCTATATCTGTTCTTTATTTTGTTTTATTCATTAACATGAGTAGCTAGAGCTGCTAAACCCATTGGGGTTCCTTTGTTTGTTGGATTGTACTTCATGTTTATGAGATTTTGATTATCAATTGTTGTATTCTTCTTGCTTTCAGTATTAATAAGATATTGCATTATTCATGAGACATTGTCAATTGTGTTCTTTAGATTGCTTTCTGTAATTGAGAAATTCATTAAGTAATTGGAATTTTGAATAGCAAAAACTGGTTAATCATCACTTAGAGATAAAGGTAATTAACTAGCCGGATTAAGAATTAACAATTCTTAATAGCAGTAGATTAATCTTAAAGCTAACCTAAAATTAATCGTTAGGAAGAAATTTCATCGTTTAGGTTCTTAGGTTTAGGAATTCAGTGTTCTCGAGAGGGAACTCGAATTCAATTTAGAATATGCTCACAGGTAATCATAATTGGTAATTAATCTAATTTCTACCTTTGTTAAAATCCAACTAGCTTAGTTCCCCCTTAGGTTTGGTTTCTTTCCTTGATTGTTTCATTAAACCTTTGCAGATTGCTTGGCATTTAGTTAATCATTTAGCTTGCACCTAGTCATATATTAGTAACTTCTTTACTATTAGTTTAAGGTTAGATAACATAAGACGTTGGAGTATTTCTAGGCTCACCCTTTCCCGAGAATACGACCTTGATACTCGCCATTAGTGCTAGTCTGCATTGATAGGTTCATTGCCTTAAATTGTAGCTGTATCATTAGCCCATCAATTGCTAATTGTCAAATCACCAATCACACAAGGGATAGTAAAACTCCCTGGATCACGCTTATTCTTTTGCAACTTATTCTGAAGTATAGCCGAACACTCCTCATTTAGTGTCATGATCGCCAAGTCCTTTAACTTCCTCTTGTTGCTAAGGATTTGCTTTAAGAACTTCACTTACCTAGGCATCTGGGAGTTTGCTTTAACAAAAGATAAGTTAATTCGTAGTTGTTTAAACAAGTCAAGAAACTTACCGAATCGTTGATCGACTTTCTCCTGCTTCAACCTGGCAGGATATGGGAACGGGGGTTGATATTCCCTCAAAGGACTCTTTTTCTTACCCTCTACCTTCTCTGGCTCCATCACTTGCTATCTCCATCTTTCCTATCCGAATCTACCTGCACAACATCATCATCATTATAAATAGAGATAGAACTAGATAGTTGCTTACCTGATTGCAAAGTGATAGCCTTCACGTGCTCTCTTGGGTTGGAGTTTGTATTACTAGGCAAAACCTCTGGCTGCCTCTCAGTCATAATCTTAGAAACTTGGCATATTTGATTCTCCAAGTTCTTAATGGAGGCCTGTTGATTTCTAAGAGCTATGTTCGTCTGTTGGAATCTGGTCTCTGAAGCGGACACAAACTTCATCATCAGCTCCTCTAAGTTAGGCTTTTTTTCTTGACTATGAGGAGACTGAGGTGGGAGAATAGATTGTTGCGGCTGCTGATGTAGTCGTTGAAACCCTAGTGCCCCTTGGTTCTTGTTGTTCCTCCATCGGAAGTTCAAATGGTTTCTCCATCTCGGATTATAGGTGTTGTTGTATGGGTTGTTCGGCTACCTAGCTTGACTCCCCACATAGTCCACCTGTTCATGGTTAGATGAGGAAGAGGAAGCAAACATACCTCCCAATATACAGTTAGTACTGTAATGTGGACCACCACAAAACTCATAGATTGCTTGAGCTGCTTGGACAGGCATCTAGAGTTAATCAAGTTTCTTAGATAATAATTCCATTTGAGCCGCCAAGGCTACAGTGGCATCCAACTGGTGTATACTCCCTTGACGTCCCATCCTACTCCTAGTAGTGTGCCATTGGTAATTGTTTGTGGCCATCTCCTCAATCAAGCTTTGGGCTTGCTCTGGTGTCTTGCTGCTCAAAGAACCACCTACAGCTGAATCTACCATCTGCTTAGTAGCCAAATTCAAACCATTATAAAAAGTTTGTACTTGTAACTGGATTGGTAGTCCATGATGTGGGCAACATCACAATAGGTCCTTGTATCTCTCCCAGGTGTCGTACATTGATTCATCATCAAACTGCACAAAAGAAGATATGTCACCTCTTTGCCAAAAGAAGATAGATGGAGGAAAGTACTTAACCAGAAATTTCTCTGCCAAAGAATCCCAAGTAGTGATAGTGTTTGGAGGTAGTGACTGTAGCCACCTCTTTGCTATATCCCTCAAAGAAAATGGAAACAAGCGGAGACGAATTGCATCGTCTGTTATCCTATTAATCTTGAAGGTATCACAAATTTCCAAAAAACTTGCTATATGCGCGTTAGGATCCTCATCTGGCAAGCCTCCAAACTGAACCATTTGATGCACCATCTAGATCACATTAGGCTTTATTTCAAAATTATTAGCGGCAACAGCCGATCTCGTAATGCATGTTCGCATTCCCTCTAGTGATGGTTTCGTAAAATCATACATCGTCCGGTTATTTTCATTATTGTCGTTAGTGTCTGCCATCTCTACTGTAATGTTTTTTTGATTCACTCTCGTGTGTGGCTTTTCCAACCTGAATCTATTCGTCATCTATGTTCAATTGCTTCCTCAACTGCTTGAGGGATCGCTCTGGTTCTGGTAGAGGGTCTACTAGATCAGGGTTGGACCTCCTAGTCATACACGACCTCAAACAACAAATAATCAACAACATAGATGAATAAGAGAATAAAATTGAACAAAAACAAACAAAGAATAAAGAATAAATGGCTAAATTAACAAGAACACACAGTTTACAATATTTCTCAAAATAAAAAGTTCTCCTGCAACGGCGCCAAAAACTTGATAGCTCGCTAACATGACTAGCAATCTATAGGCAAGTGCACCTATCGAATGTAATCTAGCTATGGCAAGTATCAATATCATATCCCATGGGAGCTGAGAAGCTATTGCTACTACGCTATTCCTATTATCTAACCGATCAAAGGGTGGTGAAGATCATTAACTAAAAATGAATAAGAATGCAAATGAAAACTAAATTTTAACAAAGAGAATGAAAGTTTAGCAAAGATAATGAGATAAAATAACCCAATTAGGGATCCTTTTAGCTAGCCGGCTTAAAAATAATAAATTATGTTTTGATTGATTAGGAATTATGATTTTTGGATAATTTCTTAAATGAATTGGCCTCTCTCTCTCCAGTTAACCAATTCCTAATCCTAAAGATCTATAGTTGGAATCTCTTCATCATAATTGATTTTAGAATAGCATTAATCTCTAAATTACCACTAATAAGAATGTATAGTTCTTATTCTAGTAAGTTATTACACTTATCTCTAAGATACAAATGACTTAATCACATAAGCAATTGTCCAAAATCAATTGAATTTCTTAATTACAAATAAGTTTTCAAATTGATTTAACAATGAAGAAGAAACAATAGATTTTATTATATTTGAATAAAAACTACAATCTTAAATCAATAATCCAATCAATTAAGCATAAAACAAGCCTAGCATGGCTAAAGATCACCCCCAAATGAGCTTTAATAGAATTAGTTACCCATGTTCATAATTAAACTAATACAAGAATTGAATACAAAGTAGACAAGAATCAAAAAAAACATGAACACTCTTTCTCAAATGGTGAGATGCTATCCCTCTTGAATAACTCTAGATCCAATCTCTACAGCTCGAGATCTCCTTCTTCTTTCCTTTGAATCATCGATCAAATCCTCAAGAGTAGCTCTTTGGATGATGTTGAAGTGGAATTTGTCTCTATTCTCCTCTTCTTGATCCTCTAGAAGGTAGCTCTCAAGGTCTGTCTTGAATACCCTAAAGTTCTCTTTTTCTCCTTTTTTTCTCTCCGTCCCGCTCTCTTTCCTTTTCTTTTCTTTTAAATTAGGTTTCGGGATGCATGCCGTGTTGATCTAAAAGTGAACATTTGGCCTTCTTCAGCACGACTTGGATTTGTGTCGTGCTCCTCAGCACGGACATGCTCCTAGGTCATGTCACTCTCGGAAATCGTGTTGCAAACCACTTCTTTTTTTCCATAGGTAAGGTATTTCAGCACGCCCTATGGTCCTGATCGTGCTTCTCAATACGGGCGTGTTGGTAGGGCGTGTTGAATAGTCTAATGCGCCCGATTCGACCGTTTCTTCTTGATTTTGGTCCGATTTCTCTCTAAATTTGATGATGTACCTAGAAAAACACCTAAGACATAAAGGAAACTAAAACATGGTGATTCTAATACCAAAACACATAAATTACTCTAAAAATAACTAAAAATTAAGCATGCAAACATGTGTAATATCAAGATTATCAAAGAGTTATAATTTTATAGAAATCTTATTGTCTTCCTTTAGGGGAGTTTCATCGTCTTTCTTCCTAAGAGTTTAATTGTCTTTCTTAATGAAAATTTGGATAAGAGATTCAATAACGACTATTCTTCAATCAAACTCACATAAAGACAGAAACATCGTTTAGTAGAGAATATCTAATGAATAAATATTTCAAAACTTTGTTAACATGATTGAAGATTTTTGGTGGAATTTTTTTATTTTTGTATTTCTTGATTGTTTTTAGTATGATATAATTATGTGTCAAGATATACACATTTATTTCTATGAATGACAAACATGATAGATCCCATCAAAAAATTTGCATAATTAAATGAGTTTGGATCCACAAGTACCCGTTATCCTAACTAGATTATATTAAATTGTATTACATTTTATTATTTAGAATATTATTTTAAATTTTATTAAATTTGTACTTGAATTGTATTAATATATTGAATATTTAATGTTGAATACTTAGATTTGATTAGTTTATATTTTATATTTTATATTCTTTTTATTTTTATTAGTTTTTTTAATATATATTAGAATTTAATTATTATAAACGAGTTTTGTAAATAGGTACACATTTAATTATCCGAATGTTCATGTAAATGGGTATTTAACAGGTAAGGTACCTTCTATCCATGTAAATATCCATAAAATATATTTAATAAGCTATTTGATTTAAACGGGTTTTAATCGATTCGGTTAGTATGCGGCATTTCTATTCGGATTTGGGACAGGTTTGAGTAACAAAAATAATTTTTTAAATAAATTTGGGATAGGTTCGAACGTATCTTTTAATTATATTCGAGAGTCGGGTATACATATCTTTTAAATAGGCAGGTATCCTATTTGTTGCTATTCTTATCTCCAACAATACTCTCTATATATTTCCTTGTTAAATTATAAATAATTAACTCTCTATTTTAACTTATCTTGAAATATGTTTGTATTCCAATACTATTTTCTATTTTATTCCTTAGTTAACTTTTTATTAATAACTTAAAATGATAGATAAATAAATAAGGAGAAAACTACGACTCTTGAAGGAAAAAAAAGATGATAAAAGTAAGAAAGAGAAATAATAGAATATACTTTTTATTAATAACTTAAAATGATAGATAAATAAATAAGGAGAAAACTACGACTCTTGAAGGAAAAAAAAGATGATAAAAGTAAGAAAGAGAAATAATAGAATATACTTAAGAGCCACTTTCTCCATCCTTAAATTTAAGGAGATGGAATGTGACTCTTAAGTCATTTTAGGAAAGACTGATGAATTAGGGAATCTCTTGGAAGCCTAGTTTTTGTGTATACTTCCTATAATAAAGAAGGAGCATGATTTAAGAACTTTTTAGGGATTATCTAAAAGAATCATTGATTTAAAAGATGATCAACAATAGCTTAAAACTTTAATAAAAACAAAACAAGAAAAGAGAAGGTTTGATATGATGATCTTTCAAGTGTTAATGTTATAGAATAATCTAAGAGAAGTTTACTCCAAAATCGCGACCGCACCAAGAGGCCGCGATTGCAAAAAGCAACACTTTCATGGTAGAAACTCAAAGTCTACAAAAGCTCAAAATCGCAACTACACCAAGATGGGCACAACCATAAAAGTAGAAATTTCAAGGCAAAAAGAAATGGCTTGGAAAGCTCAGAGTCGCGATCACACCTCAAGTGGGCGCGACCATGAAACTTTAAGTCTGAAGTAACCGTTAGGAACCGCCAACAGTAATATTGGAAAACTGTCAATGCCATGCTACCATGTCAAATAGTCATTGGAGGCATTTCAAGATTGAGGACCATAAAGTAAGAATCACAATCATGATTTTGACAAATGCATTTAATGCACTGTCTTACAGCCAAATATGGAGATTTTTAGGGATACTTGTATAACGACTCTTTGAGACTTTTAAGCTATAAAAACTATATCAAATAGCCATTAATGATTGATCAACAACCTCCAAAAGTCCATACCATTGTGCATTCAATATTTCTTATTCTTGAAACTAATTTCTTCAATCTTGGTTGTTGTAAGAGCTTGAGTGCTCTTGTAAGATTTGAGTATTAGCCTAAACACTTGAAATAAGGTTTAAGGGTTATCTTAGGAAAAACTCTTATAAGGGTTGTGTGTGAGGCACTAAAACACAAAGTGTAAGGTTTAATATGAGCCCTCAAAACACTAAGTTGGAAGTGAGATTGAAAAACTCATTTGTAAAGGCAGATAGTATAATGAATTCCTAATTGTGAATTGGGGAATGGACGTAGGGTTTGTTAACACTTAAACCACTATAAATTCTTATGTCTTATTTTCTATACTCTTTTCACATTTTCTTAAATCAAATTTTTAATTTCCCATCCTTTTCTATTCACCAATTCAAGCCCCCTTTCTTGGTTTATAAGGGCAAACAAGTAGTATCAGAGCATAGTACTCTTCATCAAGCTTAAGTGTGAGAGTCAAAGATCAAGATGGCTAATAAAGGTATCTACCACCTTAGACCATACTTTGATGGATCCTATTATGCGTGTTGGAAGTACAAGATAAAGATCTACATGGATAGCGATACCGTGGATGTGTGGGATTGTGTGAGAAAGGAGTGGAAACTCCTAACCAAACATGAAGATGGCATAAACATTCCTCTTGATAGAGATGAGTGGATGGATGCTCATTGGAAAAGCAAATAGAAAGAATTAAATAGCTATAATCATCCTTTTTAGCTCACTCTCTAGAGAGGAATGCAAAAGGGTTCACCATCTTCCAACTGCCTACAAGATATGAAAGACCTTAGAGAACTATCATGAGGGTACAAGACAAGTCAAATCCAAGAAGTTCCAAGTAGGGCTGAGCACGGATCGGTCCAATTCGGTTATTTATAAATCACCATTACCATACCAAACCTCGGTTATTTTAAAATTGAAGGTACCAGTACCGTACCAAACATAAAAGGATCCAATATCGTATTGTACCAATTTTACGGTTCAATACAGTTCGGTTCGGTGCTATTTTCAGTTCTAAAAAATTTAAAAAACACAACTTTAATCTCATTTTTAATCAAATACATTTAGAGAAAATATGATTACCAACCTAAAAAGAGTAGCATGAAAATCTGAATTAAAATTGCAATCACATTCTTGAACAACCTGTTTCGCAATTATATCACTTGCAAATACAATAATTCATTCAATATTCAAATACAAACCATTAAAATATATATTACTACTAGCATAAAAATATTTTACAGATGTCAATCATTAAAATAAATAAATTGACAAACTTTATGTAGCACTAAAGCACATGTCCAAAATTAGCAAAGGAATGTTATTACCTCCCCTCAAAATTAGCACTCCACATTTAATCTTGGCATAAGGGACTCACCAATCTCAGGATCTTGAATAATTTCTACGATAAAAGTAAAAAATTACGTCAATAAGACTTAACAGCATCAACAATAAACAAATATATGTAAGAAGTAAAGAAATGTTGCCTGACTCTATGTTTTCAATATCCTCTATTGATTCTTCTAGTTAGATAGGTTTATTTGAACTTCTAAGCCAATCTTGACAACAAATGAGGACCTCCGCTGTTGTAGGAAGTAAAAAACTTCTATATTGTTAAAAGATGTTTTGACAATTTTTTCTCAAGTTTTGTTTGATCATTTTCAAAAAAAAATTAAATTTATAAATATAATTTAATATTTTTTAATATTTTAATATTAATTTATAATATTTTAAAAGTTAATAAATTAATTATTTCTAAATATTTAATTTTTAAGTTTTATTAGTATAATAATATAAAAATTATTTTTAAAATATTTATTTCTTAATTTTAATATTTATATAAATTAATACTTTTAGTATAATTAATATTATTATTCTTAAAATAAAAATATTATATAATTAAAAATTAATTTATTAATAAATATACTGTAATTAATATTATATTTATATAATAATATCTTTTTATAATTTTTACTAATTTATATAACTTTTTATTAAATTAAGTAATTTTTTAATTAACTTGTCAAAAATTTCTAGATAGTAAATAAATTTTAAATCTAGTATTATAGTATGTATACTAGATTACTAGTATCAATATACTATGTGACATATTAATATATATAACTTATATTTTTTATAGAGTATAAAGTATATTATAATATTATAGTTATTTTTAATATGTATTATTTTTTGTATTTCGATAACAATTGCTTGAATTATATAAATAATAAATATAAAATATTTTTTTTATAGAGTATATGTTTTATTTTTTTAATATATGTATTATTTATATAATATAAATAATTATTTATAAATATATATAAAAATTCGGTTCTACGGTTTGGTCCGGATCGATGCAAGACGGATCGGTTGTCTGATTCTGATGCAGTTTTTACTAAAGAACCGATTGTCATCGTAATAGTAAAAAAAATTGGATCGGTTCAATTCGGTTATAAAAACTTTCGATTTTTTCGGTTCTGGTACTTTTCGGTACGGTTATTCGGTTCGGGGGGGAATCACCGAGATCCATGCTCAGCCCTAGATCCAAGTACTTATGATGGATTACCAACTCTTCAAAATGAAGCCAAATGACAGAATCATTGACATGATCAACCGACTTCTCACCATCATTAACAATCTTCGAAAGTTGGGCAAGAATTCTAAGCTTATTGACATTAACAACAAGATCCTCAAGGCTCTTCCACTTAAGGACTATGGTTCAAGAGTAGCAAGTATAGAAGAAGCTAATGAGGACTTAGGAACGGTGTCTACGGATGAACTCATTAGAAAGCTTCTCACCCATGAGATGGCTCTTAGGAAGGAGGAAACCCAAGAAAAGGTGAGGGAGACAAGAAGGAAACCGTTGGCTCCCAAAAGCTCCACCAAACCTCAAGAAAGTGAGAGCTCTAGTGGATCCGAATTAAGTGAAGACTAGGATGAAGAGCTTGCAATACTTTCCAAAAGGGTCAAGGAGATCATGAGGAATAGAAGAAAAGAAAAGAGGCCATTCAAGAAGTCATTCTCAAGCTCCAACAACTCAAACTTCAAAGAAATTAAGGAGAAAAAGAGTTATCTCACTTGCTATGGATGTGAGAAGCAAGGGCACATCAAGGTCGATTGCTTCAAGAGCAAAAATAAGAAGAAGTTTGAGAAGGATAAGATCATTTCATCTATTAAAGGAAGGATTACTATTGTGATGTGCGTAAAATACACACATCTAAATGGGGTTTTAAGATTGATTTTATGAAAATTTGGATGTGAATTGGTCCCAACACTCACCCTATGCGTCTGTTTATGTGCATTAGGTCCAAAAGAAGTCAAAGAATAATAAAGGGAAGAATTGAAGCATAATTGGACGTCAAAGCTGCTGAAACAAGCTAAGTATGCGCATGAGGAAGCTGAATATGGCCGTGTTGGTTTCAACACCGGTCGTGTTCCCAACACGGGCACCAACACGACCGTGTTGGGTGCATCAAACATTGCTTGGAATAAATATATAAGAAAAATGAATTTTTTAGGGTTAGAAGGGAGAGGAAGGAGTGAGAGAGAGCCCTGGCGGCTGGTTCGGTTTTTGCACAGTGTTGAGTGCGGGAGAGAGTTTCAGGGAGGAATTATTGGATTAAGAGTTGAAATCAATTGCTTGGCTTCTTCAGGTGTCTTGTCTACCAAAGCTCCACCACTTGCTGCATCAATCATACTCATACTATCCATTGGCAATAATCCTTCATAGAAGTATTCGATTAAGAGTTGCTGAGAAATTTGATGATGTATGCTTCATGGCACAAGAGGATGAACTAAATGAGATATGTTTTATATCTCATTCTTGTGATAAACATGAGTGTGAAAAAGATTTGCATTACATGAATGGTGATGACTTGCTTGATGTTATGAATTTAGAATGCAAAAATTATCATTTGAAGATGACGGTTTACAAAGAAAAATGCTCTAAATTTGAGCAAGATTTAAATGACCTTCAAAAGAAAATTTCTATATTAACTCTTTTAAATAATGATCTTAAGAAGTTTTTGAATGAGCTCTCATCTTAAACTACCTCCTTAAAATCTCTTTCAAAGGAGAATGATTCCTTAAAGGTGGAGGTTGAAGAATTGAGAAGCTCCATCTCAAAGTTTTATAAGGGAAAGGAAGCTTGGACACTTTAATTATGTTTTAAATATCTCCTTTGATAAAATATGGATTAGGCTTTAATGGTGCATCATCATCATCTACGTCATCTCCTTCTACTTCTAAATTCATCAAGGCCTTAACACCTCAAACCTCTTCAATTGAGGGTGTTGATACAAAGGCCAAGACACACATAAATGCTATACCTCCCAAAAGGAAGGAAAAAGCTCCACAAGTTCCAAAGGCTAAGCCTAAATGAACTAATCATGCAAACATGTATAGGAACAAAGACAAAAATCATACATCTAAAACTTGCTCTTGTATGCATAGCAATATTAAAAAGGCCAAAGGACCCAAGCCTCAAGCAAAGAGACATTTGAACAAAGAAAAAATTAATTCAAATGTTAAATATCACTATTGCATGAGAAATGGGCACATAAATGTCTTTTGCTATATTAGGAAGGCACGACTCCAATTAGGAGAAACCTTCTTGGCTAACTCTAAAGGACCCAAAATGGTTTGGGTACTTAAAAGAAAGAAAGCTTAATATTATTTTTATAGGTATGCTTCAAGTCAACTTTGAAAGAAGGAGATTGGCATGTGGATCGTGGTTGCTCAAGGCATATGACAGGAAATGCCAACCTCTTCTCTCACTGGAAGAAGATTGATGGAGGGAAGGTAACTTTTGAAAACAATGCCAAAGGTAAACTTGTAGGCATTGTCCATTTGTAAGAAAGATTCTCCTCTAATTAATAATGTTCTTCTTATTAATGGTTTGCAGCATAACTTAATGAGTGTAAGTCAAATATGTGACAAAGATAATAAGGTCATCTTTGACTCCAAGGGATGCCAAAATCACTTTCTTAGGGAATGAGAAAGAAATCTTTATAGGAGAAAGGTTTGGCAATACTTACAAAAGATTGCTAATGAGTCTTTTGAGTGTCTTGTTTCAATTAGTGAAGGTTTTTATCCTTGGCATAGAAGGCTTGGACATGCAAGCATGAAGCTCCTTCATAGCTTAAAGAAGGATGAGTTAGTGATTAGATTGCACAAGGTGAAATTCATAAAGGATAAGACATTTGTATGTTGCCAAATGGAGAAACAACATAAAGCTTCCTTTAAAGCAAAAAATGTAGTAAGTACTTCTAGACCCTTCAATTAATCCATATGGATTTATTTGGCCCTACTAGCGTTGCTAGCTTAGGAGGAAAACATTATGCATATGTTCTTCTTGATGACTACTCTAGAGTCATATGGGCTAGTTTCTTAGCTCATAAGAATGATGCTTTTAAAACCTTTAAAATTTTTGCAAAAGAGTTCATAAAGAAAAAGGTTTTTGTATTTCTAAAATACGAAATGATCATGGAAAGAAATTTAAAAATATTTTATTTGAATCATTTTGTAATGAAAATGACATTTCTCATGATTTTTCATCTCCTAGAACACCACAATAGAATGGTATTGTAGAAAGAAAAAATAAAAGTCCTGTAGAAATGGCTAGAATAATGCTCGATGAGTATAGTTTACCTACTTGCTTTTAGGTCAAAGCCGTCAATACATCATGCTATTTAATAAATAGAGTTTTCAAAAGACCTATTTTAAATAAACATCTTATGAGTTATAGAATGAAAGAAAGTCCAAAATTTCATATCTAAGAGTATTTAGTTGAAAATGTTATATTTTAAATACCAAGGAGAATCTTGAGAAATTCTCATCCAAAACGGATGAAAGTATATTTTTAGGCTATTCCTCCTCTAGCAAAGCCTATAGGGTATTCAGCAAAAGGTCTGTGGTAGTTGAGAAGTCTATGAATATTTTTTTTGATGAGTCTAGTACACTTGATCTTGTTGAAAGGTTCTTTTGATAATTTTATAGGTGACTTTAAGAAGCTTGAGATCAATGATGATGTGAATCAAGAAGAAGAATCTTCTTAATTTCAACCTCATCTAGATGAACCTCTCCATCTCCTCAAGAGGAAAACTCAATAAGAGTTGCCTAGAGAATGGATGGAACTAAAGGGACGTCCATAATGTGTGATGTCACTAAAGGTGCAACTGCTAGATCTCAATTTAAGAATCTAGACAATAATCTTGCTTTTGTCTCTCAAATTGAGCCAAGGACCATTAATGAGGCTTTTGATGATGAGTGTTGGGTGATTGCCATGCAAGAGGAGCTCAACCAATTTGAGAGAAAAAAAGTTTGGAAACTTGTCCCTAGACCCAAAGATCATCATATCATAGGTTGTAAATAGGTGCATGGGAATAAGTTAGATGAGCAAGGCTCCATCACTAGCAACAAAGCATGATTCGTTACCAAAGGTTATAACTAAGAGGAAGGCATTGACTATGATAAAATCTTTGCTCTCGTAGCAAGATTTGAAGCCCTTAGGATATTTCTAGCCTATGGTTGTCACATGAACTTTAGACTTTTCAAATGGATATTAAAAGTGTATTTTTAAATGGTTTTATAAAAGAAGTATATATTGAACAACCTCCTGGTTTTGAGCATCATGAATTTCTAAACCATGTATTCAAAATAGCTAAGGCATTATGTGGATTAAAACAAGCTCCTAGGGCTTGGTATGAAAGGCTTAGTTCTTTTTTATTATAAAATGGTTTTACAAAATAGAAGATTGACACAACACTCTTTATAAAAACACATAAGCATGACACTTTAGTTGTTTAAATTTTGTTAATGATATAGTATTTGGTGCTACTAATGAATTCTTGAGGAATTTTCTAAGTGCATGACTAGGGAATTTGAGATGAGCATGATTGGTGAGCTCAAGTTCTTCCCAGGACTGCAAATCAAGCAATACAAGGATGGTAACTTCATCAACCAATCCAAATACATAAGGGAACTTCTCAAGAAGTTTGGAATGGAAGGATGTAAGATTGCCAAGACACTAATGAGTACATCAACTAAATTGGATAATGATAAGAAAAGTAAGTCTATTTATGAGAAGAAATATAGAGGTATGATCATATCTCTACTCTATCTTACCCGATATTATGTTTAGTATTATTTTTGTGCTCATTTTGCAATCTAGTCCTAGAAGTCTCATTTGCATGTCGTTAAGAGAATTTTAAAAAACTACTTGCAAGGAACCACGCATCTAGGTCTTTGATATCCTAAGGATACTTCATTTGTCGTAGTTGGCTTCTCTAATGCCGACAATGCGGATAGTCTCTTAGATAAAAAGAGCACTTTCAGAACTTGCCATTTCTTAGGTGAATGTTTAGTATATTGGTTTAGTAAGAAGCAAGTCTCGGTTGCTTTATCCACCCTTGAGGCAGAATACATTATGGCAGGATGTTGTTGTACCTAAATTTTATGGATAAAACAACAACTTAAGAATTATGGCCAAGTGCTTAGTCACATTCCAATTAAATGTGGCAATACTAAAGCAATAAACTTGTCTAAGAATCCCATTCAATATTCTAGGAGTAAGCACATAGACATTAGACATCATTTTTTGAGAGATCATAGAGTTAATTGACACAAATAATCAACTTTTTGACATATTCACAAAACTTCTTAGTAAAGATAGATCAAATTTTATTAGAAGGGAACTAGGTATTTTTGATAAAAATTGTTGAATGGATTTGAACATGGATCAATGTGATGATTTTTTTGTTAACTTATCCATTCATAAATCAAAATCAATTGCATATGATATAGGATTAAAGATGAGAACATTTGCTTTTAAAGTTTTTCAAACTTTATCAAAATTTCAAAAATCATGGTCATAATGCATGGGCTCGGTCGTAAAAATTAGGAGAAAATTGAAGCCTTGCTTTTATGACATTTCTGCCAATTTTCGTGGTCGTGACCCAAACAATCGTCGGCGTGAAAGTTTGTTGTCACTCTTTATGATCACTGTCGCGAATTGCACAATTTTTGTAAAGAAAAATTACCCGTTATTTTAAGCAATTTTCAAGGAGTTATACCTCTTAAATGAAATTTTACCATTACAATTATTTGTGTATAAATACGCCCCCTAAACATAATTACGCACACTTTAACAACTCTATTCCCTTTCAAGCAAAATTCTCTCTTCTTCTAAGCATTTTCAAATTCTCATTACATACCATCCTCATTCTCTCATTCTTCACACAATGACTCCTGAAAAGACCACTTCTCAAGGCTACCAGGGCAAGGGTAAAGTCCTAAATGAAGACATTCTTACCTATTCATTAGATATCCTAACAAGAATAAAGGGGACAAAGCAAGAAGCAAGGAACAAGTATAAGGTCCTTACAAAGAAGAACTTTGAAGCATCAAGCACCCCTTTCAATGTAAATATTGGAAAGCTTGGTATCTATAAGGATGTTTTAAAGCACCTCAATAATGCGCACATGGAAAAACTCATACATCCAAGCATGGATGGCACAAGGAACTCACTTTGGATTTTTTGAGTTTCTTGGAAGTTTGCAAGAGACAAGGAAGAGACCTTGGCTATGTTGGCATCACCTTTAATCTCAAGAAGTGAACTTGGGGGAATATTGAGCATGGCATCACCGCTCTATGAGATCTTCAAGTAAGTCTAGTTGCTTTTTTGGAAAGAAATCTTAATAGAAACTAAACTAGACAAGAACTCAAATGCCAAACACTTCAAGTCTCTTCTTCATCGGAATCTTCATAAGATCATTACACTAACTATTCATGGAAGGTGTGATGGTAATGAGAAGATAACCTAAAAAGATTATGCATTCTATATTGCATGGTTCACAATAAGCCAATCCAATTCACTTACTTCCTCATTGACTACCTTGTCCATCTCTTACAGTCTTCTCATGGTTCTGTCATGGTTTCATCCTATGTCTCCATGATTGCAAACTACTTCAAACTCCTAATCCAAACCAATCTTGTCTTCTAAAAACACCCCTGACCCTTGAACGCCAATTATATCACCATCCAATACTTTCTTCATTCTAAAGTTCTCAAAGAAAAGGTTGATGATTCTTTAGAGGTAATCTTTGGTGCAAGTGCCTTTTCTTTTATGGAACAAGTAAGGGAGAAGAAGAGGGCTAGGTTGCATACGGAAGATGGTGAAGAGGAAGCAGAGGAAGATGAAGAGAAGACCAAAAGTGAAGAGGAAAGGGTTAAACAAGAGATTGTTATCCCTCAATGAACGATTATCCTACGGGACAAGATGATGATATTCATGACTGAGCAAGCGAAGAGGACTGAGAAGTTTTATAGGCTTCTTAAACATATGCATGAAGATCTTATTGAGATAAAAAAGCACTACGGGATCCCTCATTGCCATCAGGATTCTTGGCGTCTACCCGATGAAGAATCTACTAAGAAGGAGAATGAGAATGAAAAGGAATCAAGTGGTTCAAAGGATCTTTAGAAGCCATTCTTCATTCATCTTATTTGCATTCATGTTTTCATTTTTTTTCTAAGTGTTTTTTGTTGCTTTTGATCTTAAGTCCCATCTTTCTTGTAATTTTACATTGCCATTCATATTATATGCTATGTTTAATCTCCTAATATTGCTTCCTTTTTATCTCTCTTTTCTACCTTTATAAGTTATCTTGATTGTTTCACCTTTTTTAATTTGATAAAGAGGGAGAGAATAAGCAAAGAACTTAACTTATATAACTTATAACTTATATGCATAAATTAAGGGGGAGCAATATCTTAGGGGGAGTTCTTAAGATTTCCTGAGATTTCTATACTTTTCAAAATTCTTAAAGCTTTTATCCCTTTTGATAAATTATTTTTGTCAAAATCAAAAGAGGGGGATTATTAGCCTAAGTGTCTTATTATATGGCTTAATCCCTTATTTTTATCCTAATAAACAAATTAATGGTTTGACATGATGATCTTTCAAGTGTTAATGTTGTAGAATAATCCAAGAAAAGCTACTCCAAAATTGCGATCGCATCAAGAGGGCGCGACCATGAAAAGCAACACTTTCATGGCAGAAACTCCAAATCTACAAAAGCTCAAAATCACGATCGCACCAAGATAGGTGTGACCATAAACAATATAAGTTTCAAGGCAGAAAGAAATGGCTTGGAAAGCTCAGAATCGCGACCGCACCTCAACTGGGTGTGACCGAGAAAATTGAAGTCTAAAGAAACTATTAGGAACCTCCAACATTAATATTGGAAAGCCGCCAATGCCATGTCCCTACGTCAGATAGCCATTGGAGGCATTTCAAGATTCGCAACTGCGATTTTGCATTCTAACAAGTACATTTAATGCACTGTCCTAAAGCAAAATATGAAGATTTTTTAGGATACTTGTGTAATGGCTCTTTGAGGTTTTTAAGCTATAAAAACCACATCAAAGGGCCATTAATGATTGATCAACACTCTCTAAAAGTTCATACTATTGTGCATTTAATATTTCTTATTCCTGCAATTAATTTCTTGAATCTTGGTTGTTGTAAGAGCTTAAATACTCTTATGAGGTTTGAGTGTTAGCCTAAACACTTGGGATAAAGTTTAAGGATTAGCTTAGGAAAAAACTCTTCTAAGAGTTATGTGTGAGCCACTAAAATATAAAGTGCAAGGTTTAGTGTGAGCCTTAAAACATTAAGTTGGGAATGAGCTTAAAAACTCCATTCATAAGGACAGAAAGTATAGTTAATTTCCAATTGTAAACTAGGGAGTGGATGTAGGGTTTATTAACACCCGAACCACTATCACTTATTGTGACTTATTTTCTATACTCTTTATACATTGTCTTAAATCAAAATTTTGATTTCCCATCCTTCTCTATCACTAATTCAACCCCCCCTCCCCCCCGCCCTTTCTTGGTTTATAAGGGCAAATAGTAATTACGTTGATGTATATAAATTCATAAATGAATATAGTTTTGGAAGAAAAATAAAAGAATATAGTCTAATTGAGAAAATATATTTAGATTGATAATATAAGCTACAATTTTTAAAATTAAAAAGGATAAGTAAAGAAAAGAAGTATAAGAATGCAATTCTTTTTGTGTTCTTTACTTTTTAGTGAATGGTCATGTCATATCATGTCATTTTTTTTTGAAAAAATTTTGATTTTTTTAAAATTTATTAGTGTTTTAGAAAAAAGTAGTTTTGCAAATTAAAAAGATATTTTTATAAACTTTTTTGGTTTGAAAGTAAAAATGTTATTAAGATCTAAAAAAAAAAAGAATTTCTGTAAATAACCCAAAAACATTAATGAGGGTTTATCAGTAGGTATCCATATCCAATTTAACCCAATCTGTCTAAATAAGGATAATTTTTTATTACCTTTTTACAACTTATTTAGTTCTTATACATTATCTATTTATTACCCATACCCATAAAATAAGGGTGAATTAGGATGGATAAAAGAGTAAAGGTGGAATTTGCCTCCTTTAGGAAAAACCCATTTTAACTCCACTTAAGTTATTAACACTTGGATAGAATCGCTAGTGTCGAACCCGAGGAGGATTTAGAGGCTAGATTTAGATTTTTAGTGATGTCAAAAGGATAGATCTCCAGTATACCCGAATCTCCTGCCAAAACAAAATGTACCATTAAAGAGCTAGGACTTGTGACCTAGAGGAGCTTTAATGCCTAAGTCAGCTATAGTTGAAGTAACTTGAGCTTATAAAAGGTTAATTGTAGTAAGTATGCATGTAAAATCATACCTCACTAATGATGAGCTTGTGACATATATATAGTAGAGTAATGATTATCCTTTTATGTGTTATAGAACTCTTTACTTCCTTTATAACGGTTAATAATGATATTAAATTGTAACTATCATATTTAATATTCTCTTAAGTATCATTTAGTAATAATTGGTTATTCGAAAAGTCCCTTTTGAGTATCCAAAAATCCTAGGTTTCCTCTAAGCTTAATCCCTTTAAGATTCGCTAAAATAAGGCATCATCATTAGCCCTCGAAAGCCTTGGGACACGCTATTTTATACGTGTCTAGCAAAGAGTTCTCCATATTAACCATCATTGACTACTATTAAGATGGAAGAACACATGTCACTTCTTCGTGACCATTATTTCCATTTCAAATCGTGGTATTAACTTCCCTTATTTTAAAGGAATCGCGCTTCATACCTCTTTCTCGCGCTTTTACATTAATGCCCTCCATCATTATTGTAACCCCTTCTTTTCTGGCATCCTCTTTATCCTTTTATCTCGAATATATATATTCGAATACTCTATCTAAGCATTCTTATTTTACTTCTACCCTTTTTTTATCGAACTTCATCCTCCTCCGTCTTGACACTTAATCACTTCAGGTAACTTCTTCTTCCTCTTTTTTTCTATATTTTATGGCTAGAAATACGAGAATCAGGAGGAGTGGTGCCACTCGCTCTCCTACTCCCTCATAAAAATCCTTAGAAGACTTTTCCCCTAGGGTTACCCAAGAGGATTTAAACAATATTAAAATTGATTATACTATTCCATCTAAATACACATTGTCATTATGTGACTCACCTTTAGGGATAATCCTCTTGGGTAACCCTGGGGGAAAAGTCTTCTAAAGAGCATTTTGATGCTAGCTTGTGTTTCCTCCTTTCTGCCCTCTGACTCAATTTTTTAAAATTCTATCAAATTCCTCTTGGCTAATTGCATCCTAATATAATTCACCTCTCTTGTTGTTTAATTGATCTTTTTAGGATAAAGGGTCGTATCCCATCTTTGGATATTCTCATAGTCTCTTTTTTGTCTCCTTATGTGATTCTAGTTCATTCCTTTACGCTAATAGCTTAGCATACTGTACTTTGGTGTACCATCTACCTTCCTCTATCACGAATTGGAGAGTGTATTTTTCTTTATCCACCATGATTTTGCCTCCTAAAATCTTTCTTCATCTTTGGCCACCCATATAAGAAAAGCTCGTGACGTCCCATAGATAGAGATCACACCTTTTCTTTAAAGAGCTTTTGATAGATTATCAATCTAAATGTCCTCTAGTTAGAGATTATGTTAGGAAATTTGTGAAGAACTTTTAATCTCCTCTTAGATCTTCTCCACAAGCAATATCTAGTCCTGCTTCTTTTATTTTTATGGAAGATGTAGATTCAAACCATTGATATGAGGGTCTGGATTTGGCCACTAGCCATCTTGAGATACCTCAAGGTATTCATCCTTTCATTCTCCTAATGTATTTTTTAGATATAAATGTTTTTTTATTCTATTTTATTCTCTATTCTTTTATAGATATGGACCACGACTTGTTCCTAAAATGCTTAAGTTTGAAAAAGGAAGCTTCCCCTTGCTTATCTCAATCCTCAATGGTTCCTCCCTCTACAACTAGTGATAAGTCTTATGGCTTCAAAGTTTGTATCTTGAAAGGTAAAGGGAAGAAGATTATACTTCCTAATCCCATAGAGACTCACTCCATAAAGGATAAAATCAGGGAGGATTCGTCCATTTTGAAAAAATCCAAATCCAGTTTCCCGAATCCCGCGGGATGGCGCTCAAAGATTTTTTCAATTGCCACTATTACGAACTCAAACGTGTGCGAATTTGGTGGCCGAATGTGACAAGCTTCTTCAATGAGTGGGAAAAATATGAAATGCATGAGGTCATCTATCAAATTTCCTATCATAATATGGCTGCAATATAGGGGTCCTTCAAGTTAGAAGAGATTAGAATAAAAACTCAGTAGTTGATAAGACTAAGGAGGCTTTCTCCAAATAGAGATAATTATTATCCTCAGAGGTAGAGAGGCTGACATCAGATTCTGCAGAGTGGAAGAAGCATTGTGAAAAAGCTAAATCTACCAAGATAGTTGTGGAAGAGAAGTTCCATTTATAGGCTAAGGAAATTTAGAAATTATGTTTTGCCATGGTTTCTCACTATCGTCAAGTAGTATGAAGTTGTGTAGTCTCAAAACCTAAATGCCAATCTCTTAGTTATTGATAAAATTAGCCTTGAAATTAATCTACTCTTATACTTGCGGAGCACAATGCTAAAGATAAAAACTAGGGTCAGAAAGGGGCAGCCGAATCTAAGGAGGAGCAGAATTCCAAGGTTGTTGACCCAAAGGATGTAATCGTCCTCCCGGTTGATGATGGCAAGGACCTGAGTTTCTCTGTAATTTTTGTACAATTTTTATTTCATACAATGGTTTTACCTATTTTGGAGCATGGTTTCCTCGCGGTCTGAGGCATGATATCCTTTAGGAATGTTTAACATTTCTTTTGCTGCCATATGGGTATCTCTTTTTATCTCATATATGCCTCATTGTATTTTGATGATCCTACCATTCTTTATGATATGCTAATAAGTTTTAAGATAGTTTTGACAAAATAATTTCTCCTTTTAAACTAAAAAGAGATGATGAATCCATAAGGATGTCATTTCCACTTTTCTCCAATATCGAATCTTTAAATATCCATGCCTTCTATTTTACTACAGTTTTGTCATTGCTTTTTCATGGTGAGGTTCATGGTTTTAAATTTCCAAGGATTCCTTGAACAGAACTTCAATTTCTGAAGTGTTTGAAGTTGTCTTTATTACAGTGATGACTTTGTTGTTGAATCTTCAAGGATCTATTATGGAACTTTAATAATATGAAGCCATAATAGTACTTTATTATGATGAGGTCAAATCCTCACGTATTCATTTCAGGACTTCAATTTTCTAAAATCTTTTGATGTTGCATCACCATGGTAAGGTCTCTACTGCTGAATCTTCATGGACCCATTTTGGGACTTTAATTTGTTTGAAGATTTTTTGATGTTGCCTCATCATGGTGAGGCTTTTAATGCCGAATCTTCATGGATTCATTTCGAGACTTTAGTTTATTTGAAGGCTTGTGATGTTGCCTCATCATGGCAAGGCCTTTAATGCCGAATCTTTATGGATCGTTTTGAGACTTTAGTTTACTAAAGTCGTTTTTATGTTGCCTCAACGTGGTGAGGCCTTTAATGCTGAATCTTCATGGATTCATTTTAAGACTTTAGTTTTTTGAAGTTTTTTTATGCTGCCTCATAATGGTGAGATCTTTAATGCTAAATCTTTATGGATTTGTTTCGAAACTTCAATTTTATGAAGTTTATTTATGTTGCCTCATCGTGGTGAAGCCTTTGATCCTGAATCTTCATGGATTCATTTTGAGATCCTGAAGCTTTTTGATGTTGCCTCATCATGGTGAGGTCTTTGATGCCAAATCTTTATGGATTTATTTCGAGACTTTAATTTTCTAGAGCTTTTTTATATTGCCTCATCGTGGTGAGGTCTTCGATGCCGAATCTTCATGGATTCATTTTAAGACTTCAGTTTTCTAAAGCTTTTTTATATTGCCACATTGTAGTGAGGTACCGAATCTTCATGGATTCATTTTGAGATTCAGTTTTGTGAAGTTTTTTTATGCTGCCTCATCGTGGTAAGGCCTTTTGGCGCCCTAAATTTATAAAGTGTTGATCAATTTCTATGCAGGTACTATGGCTGAGCGACGTGAGAGAACCCGAAAGGTAGGTGTCTCTAAGAGAAGGCGTTGAGACTAGATTGATCCACCCACACCTGCACCACCTTCACCTACACCTCGAGCACATGCACCTCAACCACCGCCTTTAGAGCTCAGCTCGGCTCTCAACTCTCGCATCATAGAATTTTCGGCTTTAGAGCCCACCCACGAGGCTCATAAGCAAGCAGCTATGCCACCACTGAAAAGGCTAGGTGCGCGAGATGCATCGATCGCGCAGGCATTGGAGACAGTTGGCCTAGCTACTGAGGTCCGAGAGTTACTTCAAACTCCACCTTTTGAGGCCTTCACTCACATTGTGGAGCCTAGTTACGGGGAGCTCACACTTGATTTCACCTCCACTTTCTTCCTTGAGACGTAGATCGGGGATTGGTTGCAGCCATAGGCCATTTTGTTTCGGTTAGGAGGGCAGACTTGCATGATGAGTATTCCCCAGTTTGGTGTTTCACTTGGCCTCTATGACCAGGCGACCATAGAGTCAGATGATTCAGATGTTCCTTATACAACTTGGGAGTTTCTTTTGATAAGGCCTGGGAGACCATCTTAGAGGGGGATGAGCCTTACTACTCGAGTAAGTCCAAGGCGTCCAGCCTCTCTGATAGCCTGCTCTATCTTCACTGTCTGCTTGCATATACATTAACAAGGCGAGAGGACAGTTTTGGAGTGGTTACCCAGCCTGATGTATTCTATATATGGGCCCTGCATCAGAGGAGGAGAGTGGACATAGGGTATGTGTTAGCCAAGTAGTGCAAGACTGTTACTAGGGACCCAAAGAAGACTTTTATCTGTTTCAGACCTTATGTGACTAGGATCGTTAGGAGGATGGAGCTACTTGGACAGAGCTCTACTGGATAAGCTAACGCTTGTGGGTGAGATGACCCCTGCTAGCCTCTTTACTATGCAGCATATGAGGATGATCACCCGAAGGATAGGGCCCCTAGGGCCAGAGTACAGACTTATTCGGTCGATAGCCTAGGTAGCTTGGGAGGAGCAAGGGGAGCACCCCAGACTTGCAAATATTTTTGTCTCCTTCCAACCTTCATCCTCATCAGCTCCTCGGCCATTTAATGTGCAGATTGATGAGCTGACTGCGAGATTTGATTGGATCACCGACATGCATCAACAACACATAGACAGGTTCAACAGGTTTGAGTAGGAGGTTAGAGTGCAGTTCCAGCACGTTGATGCTACACAAAGGTAGATTCTAGATTTGCTACAGAGGCAGTTGGCCCGGGGAGACAGGATAAAGGCAACCTTCCAGCAGAATAGGATGGACGATTTTGACTTTGCTGATTTTGGCAAGTATTTTCCACCTCCAGCAGCCGATGATGCACCTCCTCCAGTAGCACCACCTCCACCACCACCACCAGCCCAGTAGGATGAGTAGGGGAGTATCTCTTCGTATTTATCTCTTTTGTTTTCTGTGTACTTATTATGTTGCTTCCTAACTTTTTTATACACTATGGACAGTGTGTCTTTCAAGTGTGCGGTGGGTAAGCTGTTGTTTTGGCTTTTCTTTTTCTTATGTTTTCTGATTGTTATATATTGTATTATTGATGATGTATATATTTAGGATACTTAGGATGTTTATTAGATTTTTATTTATCTATGAAAGATTGATAGTTATTATTATGAGCATGAGATTTTTCCTCCTTGTTGTTTGTTGCTTTTGGAATATTATTGAGCAATTTTTAGTTTATTATAGTGGCTGGGTTAAGCCAGTGTTACTTGACCATTCTTTAAGTCATTTAATTTGAATTTCATTAGTTGTTGTGTTTTGTGCATGAATTGATTAAATGATTATTTGATTGATGGTATTTGGACACCTTATGCAAATGTACACACTTAAATTGTGAGTTTTTGAACCTAATTGTGCATACATCATAAATGCTCATTTTTTCTTGTTTGAGGGTGCATTGTACTCTTCTTATTTCTAGAACTTGCTCGGTAATGTTTGTTGAGGTCATATGAACAATCAAATATTACGAAATGATAAGGGCACTTAGGATTCACCACTGTAGTCCAAAGCCAACCTGTGAAATATTTTCCATTAGGCAGCTAAATTGAGCCTAACCACTTTCTTCACTTTTACCATTCTGCTTCATCATCACATTTTGTTAAGCCTTTCATTTGTCAATCCTTATCCTATTTCTAGAATTTTTACAATGTGTTCATTGAGTTGTTAGTAAAATGTCGGTTTTATTTGTACTTCAAATTCACTAAGTCCTTTACAAATTTGGTTTAGATGCTCCCTTCAATCCAAAGTAATTCTGTTATATTGTTTCTTCTTTATAAAAAAACACAAACAAATAGTCCTTTATTTAGTGTTCATTCATTTTTCCACTCTTTGAGCATCTTGTTTTAGAGACTTGGGAACTATAGTGTGAATTTAGTTATCTTTCTTTTGGCAATTAGTCCTTTTTGAGCTGACATTTTGGGTAGGGCATTGCAAAAGTCTAGAAATTATTTACACCTCACTTCTAAATCTCTATACCTAACCCTAAGCCCTATTACAACCCTTGTGAAGATCCTTTGATTATGATATTTGATTGTTTACAGTACAGGAGATGGGATCTGTGAGCAAGGCTATGGTAAGTAGGTTGAATATAATTGCGTTGAGAGATTGATGACTACCTTTTGAACATCAAGTGCATAGAGTGATCCCTGTGAGGCATATGGTTTCTTGAATATTTGATGTTGAATGTACTATTTAATTTCTTCATACACTAACATGATAATTACTCTTATTTAGATTACTATTTTAATTTTTGGTTGAGTTTCAATTTGGGATAGATTGAATGTTGCTTAATTGTAATCAAATGCATAAATTTTAAGGAGGGTTGGTTGCAAGCTTATGATCTACACTATTGATTGCTTAAGGACAAGCAAAAGCTTAAGTGTAGGGTGATTTGATATCTTTGATATTACACATGTTTACATGATTGATTTTGAGTTATTTTTAAAGCAATTTATGTGTTTTTGTATTAAAATCACCCTGTTTTAGTTTCCTTTGTTTCTTAGGTTTTTTTCTAGGTACATCATCAAAGTTAGAGTGTCACGACTTGATATGTGGACCCGTGACTGGCACTATGGAATGGGTAGGCTTAAGGCAACCAAGACCTGTAGTAAGCCTTACTAATCGTCATTTTAAATATGCATATAAAAACATAATATTATACCCGTCCAACATGTCATACACAAGTCTCTAATTGGACAATAATAACACTCCAATATTTGTTACAGACCAGATCAAACATAACATATCAAGTATACTACTACGGAGAGTCTAGAATTTAAAATATTTTAAAATATGAAAGTATGAAATTATTTACAATAGGCCTAATAGGTCTAGCGCCCATAAATCGAAGCTCGACCAGGGTCCTTAAATCCAACCTGGACACTTGACTCCCAATAAGCCGGCGCCTAGAAAGCAACACTCGACAGGGACCTTCCTCCGACAGTCAAACTTCCACAGCCTAGAGAGTTATACTCGACCACGGAAAAACCCAAAAATAACCGTTACTACCTATCTCTGATTATTACCGCTGCGCACGTGGTCTTAATGCAACCCATCAGGTGCCATGTTCCACTGTCGCCTCATCCCAATATTATAATTACAACATGTATAATATTTATAAACAGTACGATTATAGGCAACATAACTTATTTACTAACATATTAAGAATTTAAAATTTAGTAGTCTTGTGTGAAGCAAACATTCAAATTATGTGTAAAAATAATAATAATATTTAAATAACATTAAATATGATATTAATAATAACGAAATAAATTTACTAATAATAAGACTAAAAGTATTCGTGATAATTATCAATTAATGAAATTACCAATAAAAATGATAATAATAATAATTATAATAATTATTTATCAATTAGCATTGCATTTAATTTAGACATGACAAGACACGGTTGACTATATGACTTTAACTCATAGTTTTGCGGCGCTTTGCAATCTTCTCATACGCCTCGGGTGGAGCTGGATGGACGGACGAATTATCTATTCACGAAAACACTCAGTTAATAAGATACTCTAAATTTTTTTTAGGCTTAGATTCCTAGATCAGACTGCTTAAGAAAATTCAAACTCGGAAATTCTATTGAAAATTCAGTAGAACCTCCTCTAAAATATGGACATTTACCCCCTGTATAATGGATCCAGAACCTGCTAGAAATACTTTAAATATTCTGCAATTAGTTAACGAGAGTCGAGCCACTAAAACTATATTATTTTTTCAGACTCCGTAACACACTATAGATCACAATTATTTTACTAACGGTCCGACATAATACCTATTTCACAATCAAACCATAAAAAATTCCTGCATTTAAACTAATTCAACACAATAATTAATCACCCGTAAATTGTGGCATTTATATTTAAATCACAATTAATTAAATCTAATTAAATTAAATTATCCAAAACTGATAATTAATAGCGACAATATTCTCTTACATTATAAAATAATTTTTACGATCTAAATAAAATATATCGAGCCGAAAATCTAAAATTATGCGTGTCTGGAAAACACCAGGGTTCGGAAGCCGGTACTGCCAATGGTGTTGGAATTTGAATCTGGAAGCGCCTAGGGCAAAGCTTGAGGTGCAGGGAGTCCAAAAGCACAAGAGTTTTGGCCGAAAACTCATCGGAAGACACCGGATCGAGGCCGAAAAGTCTCGGCTCAAGCGAGGACAAACATAACTACTGGCGGGGGATTTCACGGCTAGGAAGCTCAGTGCAGGGATTTCTAATGGCGGGGAGCTCGATCCCGGCATTGGACGAGCGATTGGACATCGGCAGGTAGTCAATTCAGCATAGTAGCTCCTTCTCCATGCAAACGTCGGCAGCAAGGGAGGGAGGAAGAGGAAGGTGGCACGGTGGCGAGGAGGGGAAGGAGGAGAAGCTGGGAGGTGGCAATGTTGACTACGCTGGTCGGAGAAGGCAGAAGTCATGGAGGGAGAGGGAGTAGTGGGGGAAACAAGGGAAAGGAGGAGGGGAGAAGAAGGAAAGAAAAAGGAAGGAATCTTTTTTTAATTATTATTTATTATTAATTTTTTTATTATTAATTTTATTTTATCTTTTTCGGGTATTACATTCTACCCCCTTTAGAAAAGAATTCGTCCTCGAATTTTAAAAGAAACACGGCTTACCTCAGGATTGGAACAAATGAGGGTAAAGACTCCTTATTTCCTGCTTGGTCTCCCAGGTACATTCCTCTGACGAATGGTTCTGCCACAACACCTTAACCATCGATATAACTTTTGAGCGCAGTTGGTAAACTTGAGTATCCATAATCATAACCGGCTGCACCTCGTAAGTTAAATCTTCGCTACTTCCACATATTGAGGCTACAACACATGCGAAGGGTCCAAAATGTACTTCCTTAAAATTGATATATGAAATACCGGATGCACATGCGAAAAATTTAGCGGCAAGTCCAGCTTGTATGCCGCCTCTCCAATCTTGTCTATAATCTCAAAGGGTCCTACATATCGAGGGGCCAATTTGCCTTTCTTGCCAAACTGCATCACACCATGCATAGGCGACACCTTCAAGAACACATACTCCCTAACACTAAACTCCACGCGCTTCTACTTCGGGTCTGCATAACTTTTCTATCTATTGAAAGCTATTTTCAGTCGCTCGTGGATAATAGGAATCTTTTCTGAAGTGATCTGAACTAACTTTAGTCCTACTAACTTTCGTTCACCAACCTCTTCCCAACACACAGGAGATCTACACTTCTGACCGTACAGTGCCTTATAAGGAGCCATCTCGATGCTTGCATAGTAGCTGTTGTTATACGCAAATTCAATCAATGGTAGGTACCAATCCTACTGACCACCAAAGTCCATCACACACATCCTCTAAGGTCTGAATTATCCTCTTTGACTGTCCGTCAATTTGGGGTGAAAAGTTGTATTGAAGTCCAATATGGTACCAAGATCTTCTTGTAGCTTTTTCCAAAACCTCGAAGTGAACTGCAGCCCTTTGTCAGACACTATGGAAATAGGAACATCGTGAAAACTGACAATTCTGTCCAGATACACTCGCGCATACTTAGCCATAGAATAAATAGTCTTCACCGGAAGGAAGTGCGCTGACTTAGTCAATCGGTCCACAATTACCCAAATAGAATCATAACTAGCCGAAGTCTTGGGTAAACCCAAAGTAAATCCATAGTAATCCTTTCAGATTTTCACTCTGGTATGGGAAGCGGTTGCAATAACCCTAACGATTTCTGATGCTCTAATTTGACCTGCTGACACGTCCGACACTTGGAGACAAACTCTACCACATCCCTTTTCATTCCATTCAACCAACAATTTCCTTTCACATCATGATACATTTTGGTAGAGCTCGGATGCACGTTGTAAGCTGTATAGTGAGCATCTTTTAAAATCTCTTTTTTGAGATTATCTACATCGGGAACACACAGCCTAGTATCCATCCTAAGAGTACCATCATCATCTATAGCAAAATCATTAGCCCGACCCTACTGCATTTCTTCCAAGATTTTTCGTAACTCTAGGTCCTAATTTTGAGCTAACCTGATTCTGTCAACAAGCACAGACCTAACCCTGAAATATGCTAATAATGCTCCCGATTCCAATACCTCCATCTGCAATCATTAGTCGCACAATTCGTGCAACTCTCTAGTTAGGGGTCTCTTCTTTGCACTGATATGAGCAAGACTACCTACTGACTTTCTGCTCAAGGCATCTGCCACGACATTCATTTTTCCTGCATGGTAGAGAATATTATAATCATAATCCTTTAGAAGTTCCAACCATCTCCTCTGGTTCATATTCAATTCCTTCTGCTAAAAGATATACTTCAAACTTTTATGGTCCGTATATATCTCGCACGTCTCACCATAGAGATAGTGCCCCTAGATCTTTAAAGCAAAAATTACTGCTGCCATCTCCAAATCATGAGTAGGGTAATTCTGTTCATGTCTCTTCAATTACCTGGATGCATAAGCCACTACCTTACCATTCTGCATCAGGATGCAACCCAAACCCACTATGGAAGTGTCACAATACACTGTGAATCCACAAGTCCCAGAGGGTAAAGTCAACACCGGAGCTGAAGTCAAATAGTCTTTCAGCTTCTGGAAACTTCTTTCACACGCGTCAGTCCATTGGAACCTGATGTTCTTCTGAGTCAACTTAGTGAAAGGTGCTACTATCCTTGAAAACTCCTGCATGAATCGACGATAGTAGCCTGCCAATCTCAGAAAGCTATGCACCTTAATCACTATGGTCGGTCTCTGCCAGTCAGTCACCGCCTCCACTTTCTTAGGGTCCACTTGAATACCCTCTCTAGACACAACGTGTCCTAGAAAAGCAATACTTTCTAACTAAAACTCGCACTTAGAGAACTTAGTGAACAACTGATGCTCCCTCAATGTCTGAAGTACCATCCTCAGATGCCACGCGTGTTCCTCTTTGCTTCTGGAGTGCACCAAGATATCATCAATGAATACAATGACAAAATGATCTAGAAACTTCTTGAAAACCTGATTCATCAGATCCATGAAGGCTACAGGAGCATTAGTGAGTGATATGCATAGTGTTACACATATTTGCTTGCATATTATTGTGTATTTTCTTAGCCATTGTTGTGCTTTTATTCTAAGATCACCCGTGTTTTGTGTTCTTTTGCATTTTAGGAGAATTTATAGGTCCATCATTAGTGTTTGAGCAATTTTAGATCAATACATGCAAAAATGGATGGAAATTCATAAAAAATTGGACAAGGGCTTGCATTTCAAACACTGACCACGCCCTAGGTCAAGACCGTGCTGATCAACATGGCCTGGACTCTGGCCGTGCTCAACCATTAGCCTTTGATCCTCAAATGTGGCGTTCTGGCACAGTTTTTGAGGCTATCACAGCCTCTAGCATGTCTCGTGGTGGCTTAGCTCCAGCGAGGGAACGACCAGGAAGAAAACCTAATTTGCAAGATCCGAAGGTTCAGCACGGCCTAGACTCCGGCCATGCTGACTAGCACGGCCTTGACTACGGCCGTGTAGGGACAATTATATAGGGAAAATGATTTCTTGCGGAGGGGGTAGAGAGAGTTTTGGTGGTTGGTTCAGTTTTGGCAGAGTACTGAGTTCGGGAGAGAGTTGTAGAGAGGGAGAATCCCAGGATTGCAAGGTTTCGGGTGCAAAACAGTAGTGGAGCAAATCGAGAGGCAATTGGGGAGATCATTTGTAGTGCAGATTCAGATTTGGAGCTGTTCATCCAATTCGAGAGAAAAGGGTGTATATGTCTCATTTTTGTTATTCTTTCATTGTAATTGATTTTCTAGTTGTTCTAAACATGAACATGTGTTGCTAGATCGATTAAATCCATTAGGATTCCTTTACTATGTTTGCTTAGTATTAAATTATTGGATTGTCTGAGTTTAGTTTTATATCCTTCTTGCTTTCAGTTTTAATAAGATAATGTATTATTCATAAGACGTTGTGAATTGTGGTGTTTAGATTGCTTTATGTGATTGAGAAGTTCATTTGGCAGTTGAAAATTTGAATAGCGAGAACTGGTTAATAATCACTTAGAGATAATGATTATTAACTAGCTGGATTAAGAATTAACAAAGCTTAATAGAGGCGAATTAAAGCTTAATGCTAATTTAAGGATCAACCGTTAGGAAGAGATTCCAACTTTAGGTTCTTAAGTTTAGAAATTCAGTTATTTCGAGACAGAAACCGAATTCAGTTAAGAATTCGTCCACGGATAGCATAATTGGACTCATCAATATGTTATCTTTTGTTTGATTGCCAACTAGGTTAGGTTCCCTTTGGTTTTGCTTTCTTGTCTTGGTTGTTTCATTTATCCATTCATTCCTGCATCTCACTTAGAATTCAGCTTGTAGTTATTAGTAAATTTAGAAATTATTCATCATTTATTTTATGCTAATATAACATAGAACAAAGTAGTAACTTTGGGCTTTCACTTTCTCGAGGGATACGACCTTGATACTCGCCATTAGTGCTAGACTGCATCGATAGGTTCACTGCCTTAGATTGTAGCTGCACAATTAGCCTATCAGTGAGTCCAAACGACATTACCAGGAACTCATAATGCCCATAACATGTCCTGAACGTCGTTTTCGGCACGTCTTCTTCACGGATCCTCAACTGGTGATACCCCGATTGCAAATCAATCTTAGAGAATAATGTGGCTCCTTAAAGCTGATCGAATATATCATTGATGCGAGGAAGCGAATACTTGTTACGAATCGTCGCTTTATTCAGCTGTCAATAATCAATACAGAGGCGCAAGGTACCATCCTTCTTCTTCACGAACAAAACAAGAGCACCCCACGAAGACATACTGGGTTTGATAAAACCTTTATCTAAGAGGTCTTGCAACTGCACCTTTAACTCCTTTAACTCGGTTGGTGCCATTCAATAGGGTGGCAAATAAATAGGTGCCGCACCCAGTACCATGTCGATACAGAACTCTATCTCTCTATTAGGTGGTAATCCTGGTAGCTCTTCTAGAAATATATCGGGAAACTCACAAACCACCTGAACGTCCTTAATGCTACCTCTTTCTGCTGAGGTATCCCTGACTAAAGCTAGATATCCCTGACACCCATGGTAAAGCATCCGGTTAGCTGTAATAGCTGACATGAGATTCGATGGAGTAGGTACCTGCTCGCCTTTAAAATGAAACACAGAATCTCTTGAGATTCCAAAAGTTACTTGCTTTTCCCGGCAATCCAATATGGCATAGTGCATAGCCAACTAATCCATTCCCAAAATTACGTCGAAACCCATTACATCCAACAGAATAAGATTAGTAACTAAATCTCGACCCTTAACTAACACCGAACACGACGAAAATACAACATCAGTCTCTAAGGCCTCACTTAACGGCGTAATGACTGACATCGGAACCTGAAACCTAACTGATTGGACATCCAATCTTAAAGCAAAACTAGGCAATACAAAAGAATGGGTAGCCGAGGATCTAACAAAACTCTAGCTTTAGAATAGCAGACAGGAATGGTACCTGACACCATAGCATTAGAGGCTCGCATCTCTTGATGTATGAGGGTGAATACTCTCGCCTGCCCATGGCCTGACTGCTGAGAGCCTGAAGCTTAACTCTAAACTCTGCTCCCAGATCGACCTCCCATAGACCTACCTTCAGAATCACGACCCTGCTAGCCGACAAACTGAGATCCACCCTGAGAATATACCGAAGCTGAAGGAAAAGCTGGTCGGGTCGCACTAGCAGATGAGCCTTGAAGAAAAGCTGGCTGACTGAAGTAGCAAGGACATGCTCAAGCCATATGACCCATCTTGCCACACCCTAAAACAGGCTCCGCTGGAAGCTAGGCATGGTCCCATGTGACCGCCGACATCTACTGTGTGCCGGCTCCGTAATAAAGTCGCCAGTGCTATAACTTTGCCCACTCCCATTGATGCCCTGCCCTGGCCTGAATCCTCTACTACTTTTGGTGTGAGTACGGTAGCCTCTCTACCTAGCTTAGTAGTCGAAACCTCTAGAGTAGCCTCCATTGCCGTAATACGGCACAGCTGGCTATGCACTGGACTGACCCTCAATCCTGGTCTTCTTTTTCCTGCCATCATCAATCCCCTGGCCAAATCCTCATAGGGTTATCTCCATCTGTCTAGCCATGTCAGTCACTTTTAGGATGCTGCTCCTTAAAGACTGAACCAAGGAGACGAACTCTAGACCAAGTCTTGATATATACTTGTTGTTCTTCCCATTCCCACAAAGATAGGGCGATACCTACTCGGGCCTACACAAACTGCCTAGTGTACTCACCAGTCTCCTTAACCGCCCTCAATCTCTCGCCCCGCTCACGCTAAAAGAGATAAGTACTCCTCAAACCTATCTCTGAACTGCCTCCACGACAATCCATCCAAAAAGGGGTGGATATAGTCTCTAAACCACTGAGATGCTATCCCTTTTAAAGAAAAATCGATCATCTCGATGGTCCTCTTATTAGAATAGTGCAAATCTGATGCTCTTTTCTCAACCTCATCTAGGAAATCCAAAGGGTCCCCAGATTTCCCATCAAACTCCATAGTCTCAACTAAGTATACTCAGACATGGGAACCTTGTCTGGATTCTTAATACCGGACCCACTACCGCAGCTCCCTGAACCCTGGGCAGCCTGCTGCTGCTGAAAAGCCAACAACTGCTCTAAAGCCCTCTGCATCCTAATCATATCGGCTACAAAAGCTTCCACTGGGACTCCACCAGCACCGTATGCCTCCTGAGCTTCGCCTTGATCTGGTTGGGTTACCACTCGAGGCCTACCTCGTCTTCTGGTATCACGGGCTAGAGCTGGTGGGGCCGACTGAGTGGAAACCACATCTTGGGCCTCCTGGGCTGCTGCTGCAGTTGCAACCGCTCGAGTTCTTAGTATAACAAGGGCTAAAAAATAAACACCAAAATATCAAAACCCACAAACTCTCTAGTGTATAGCGCAGTACTAGAATCAATGAAACACGCAAGGAGGACTCGATTCCTAACTCCGTAGTAGTTAAGGAGGCTAACCTAAGTCGTAGGAAATCTAAACCTTGGCTCTGACACCAACTTTGTCACAACCCGATCTGCGGGCCCGTGACTGGCACTAGGGAATGGGTAGGCTTAAGGCTACCAAGACCCGTAGTAAGCCTTACTAATCATCATTTTAAATATGCATATAAAAATATAATATTATACCCGTCCGACATGTCATACACAAGTCTCTAATTGGACAATAATAACACTTCACAATTTTTTATAGACCAGATCAAACATAACATATCAAGTATACCACTGCAGAGAGTCTAGAATTTAAAATAATTAAAAATATTAAAGTATGAAATTATTTACAATAGGCCCGATATAGAAGGAAGTCAAGCTGTTAAACGCAAGATGGCGGAGAACCCTAACTGTCACTTGAAAAATTAAATTTGAGATTGTCAGCCTCGAGAATGAGTTAAAATCATATAATCCTAAAAAAAAGTACATTCTCCGCAATATAACATTTATTAAATCAAGATGTCATGTCATATTATACTAAAATACGTGTCATACCATAATTCAGGAAGAAATTACAATTTAAATACTTATGGGATGAGTGCCTCAGCAGAACCCTAACTCCAATACTAGTAGCCTTTCGGCTCTCTTATTCCAATAGGTTTGGCGCCCAGAGAGCGAAGCTCGACCAGGGACCTTCCTCCGGTAGTCAAACTTCCACAACCCATTAGGTGGCATGTTCCACTGTCGCCTCATTCCAATATCACAATCATAACATGCATAATATTTATAAACAGTATGATTATAGGCAACACAATTTATTTACTAACATATTAAGAATTTAAAATTTAGTAGTGTTGCATGAAGCAAACATGCAAATTATGTGTAAGAATAATAATAATATTTAAATAACATTAAATATGATATTAATAATAACAAAATAAATTTACTAATAATAAGGCAAAAAGTATTCATGATAATTATCAATTAATGAAATTACCAATAAAAATTATAATAATAATAATTATGATAATTATTTATCAATTTAGCATTGCATTTAATTTAGACATGATAAGGCACAGTTGACTATATGACTTTAACTCACAGTTCTACCGCGCTCTGCAATCTCCTCTTATGGCTCGGTTGGAGCTGGATGGATGGACGAATCATCTATTCACAAAAACACTAAGTTAATAAGATACTCTAAATTTTTCCTAAGCCTAGGCTCCTAGATCAGACTGCTTAAGAAAATTCAGACTCAAAAATTCTACTGAAAATTCAGCAGAATCTCCTCTAAAATATGGACGTTTACCCATCGTATAATGGGTCCAAAACCTGCTAAAAACACTTCAAATATTCTACAATTAATTAATGCGAGTCGGCCCATTAAAACTACATTATTTTTCTCGACTCCGTAACACACCACAGATCGCAATTATTTTAAACTAATTCAACACAATAATTAATCACCCACAAATTGTGGCATTTATATTTAAATCACAATTAATTAAATCTAATTAAATTAAATTATCCAAAATTGATAATTAATAGCAACAATATTTTCTAACATTATAAAATAATTTTTAGGGTCTAAATAAAATTAACCTAGCCGAAAATCCAAAATTCTGCGTGTTCTAAAATACCGTCCGGAATGGCATCGCATAGCAACGCGGTGTTGTCGAATTCAATCAAAGTGCCTACACAAAGCTTGAGTTGCGGGGAGTCTGAAAACACAAGAGTTTTGGCCGGAAACTAGCCAGAAGACACCGGATCGAGGCCGAAAAGTCTCAGCTTCGGCGAGGACAAAAATAGCTACTGGCAGGGGATTTCACAGCTAGGAAGCTCGGCCCTGGGGTTTCCAGTGGAGGGGAGCTCGATCCCAGCATCGGATGAGCAATTGGACGTCAGCAGGCAATCGATTCGGCGATAGCAGTTCCTTCTCCATGCAAACGTTGGCAGCGAGGGAGGGAGGAAGAGGAAGGTGGCGCGGTGGTGAGGAAAGGAAGGAGGAGAAGCTGGCGACGATGGCATTGACTGCGCTGGCCGGAGAAGGCAGAAGTATGGCAGGGAGAGGGAATAGCGGGGGAAAGAAGGGAAAGGAGAGAGGGAGAGGAAGGAAAGAAAAAGGGAGGAAGGAAGGAATCTTTGTTTTATTATTATTTATTATTATTTATTTTTGTATTAGAATCACCCTGTTATAGTTTCCTTTATGTCTCATGTATTTTTCTAGGTACATTATCAAAGTTAGAGAGAAATCAAAGCAAAATCAGGAAGAAACGGTCGAATCGGGCGCATTAGATTGTTCAACACACCCTACCAACACGCCCATGCTGAGGAGCACAGTCAGGGTCAGAGGGCATGCTGAAATGCCTTACCTATGCCAAAAAGAAGCAATTTGCAACACGATTTTTTTGAGTGACACGGCCTAAGAGTATGTTCGTGCTGAGGAGCACAACCCAAATCCAAGCCGTGCTAAAGAAGGCCAAATGTTCACTTTTAGATCAGCACGGCATGGATCCAGCATGGCCCAAATCCAGGCCGTATTGGATCTTGAAACCTAAGGTAAAAGAAAAGAAAAAGAAAGAGAGATCGACAGAGAGAAAAAAGGAGAAAAAGAGAACTTTGGAGTATTCAAGACAGACCTTTAGAGCTACCTTCTAGAGGATCAAGAAGAGGAAAACAGAGATAAATTCCACTTCAACATCATCCGGAGCGCTGCTCTTGAGGATTGGAGTGAAGATTTAAATGAAAAAAGAAGAAGATCTCGAGCTGTAGAGGTTGGATCTAGATTTATTTAAGAGGGGATAGCATCTTAGTATTTGAGAAAAGGGTGTTCATATTCTTTTCGATTCTTGTCTATTTTGTATTCAATTCTTGCATTAGTTTAATCATGAACATGTGTAGCTAATTTTATTAAACCCATTTGAGGGTGATCTTTAGTCATGTTCGGCTTGTTTTGTGCTTAATTGATTGGATTGTTGATTTAAAATTGTAGTTTTCATTCAAGTATAATAAAATCTATTGTTTCTTCTTCATTGTTGAATTAATTTGAAAAATCCTTTGTAATTGAGTTTGGACAACTGCTTGTATGATTAAGTGATTTGCATCTTAAAGATAAGTGTAATAACTTAGTGGAATAAGAACTAGATATTCTTATTAGTGGTAGTTTAGAGATTAATGCTATTCTAAAATCAATTTTTAAGAAGAGATTCCAACTTTAGATCTTTAGGATTAGGAATTGGTTAACTCAAGAGAGAAGCCAATTCATTTAAGAAATTATCCACGGATCGCAATTTCCAATCAATCAATTCATAATTTATTGTTTTTAAGCCGGCTTAGCTAAAAGGATCCCCAATTGGGTTAACTTATCTCATTATCCTTGCTAAACTTTCATTCTCTTTATTAATTTAGTTTTCATTTGCATTCTCATTCATTTTTAGTTAGTGATCTTCACCACCCTTTGATCGGTTAGATAATAGAAATAGCGTAGTAGCAGTAGCTCCTCAGTTCCCATGGGATACGACATTGATACTTGCTATAGCTAGATTACATTCGATAGGTGCACTTGCCTGTAGATTGCTAGTCGTGTTAGCGAGCCATCACTCTCCTTCTACTCGTATCAATCTCGAGAAAAGACTCTAGTTTTTTCTACATATTTTTTTTCTTTTTTTTGGATTTTGTATGCTTCTTTTTGATAAATTTAATGCAATAACAGAGAAAAGCATTAAACTGATAATATACCAAGAAATTATAAAAAAGAACTTCACCGGTAAGAAAATGATGCCAATAAAATTATAGAGATAAAATCGAGAGAAATAAAAGAAAAGAATTGTGTCAGTTAAATTTATTTATATTAATAACAATGATGAAATTAAAGTAACTCACCAAATTTGTGTACTATTACATATAATGATAATATAAGATAAAGTCTACAATAATAATATATTTAAAATGATTTTTCTTATTAAAAATAATTAAATTAACACTAATTGGGTAAATAGGTGGGTAAGGGTTTATATGGGTTATATAAGTTTGGGTACCCATATTAATATTCAATGGGTGATATGTGGATAAATGAATTATTTAAGGCCCACCATATTTATATTCAACCCACAGCCATCCATACCCACTTATTTGCCACCTCTATTTTTTTTCTTAAAATATAAAGTGGTAACTCGAAAAAACTAACTACTTGCAAAATGCTAAGACATGGGATGGTAGGTCATCTCCTTGGTGAAGCGACAACCAAAAATTTAGCATTCTGAATTTCACATCTAGTCGACACTCTAGTGACATCTCACAATTGGCGACACCACTAGAGATGATGTATCCATAATTATACTATATTTTAGTAGTATTTTAATTAGTATTTATGTTTAATTTAGTCCAATTAGTTCTATATTTGGTTAATTTTATGATATATTTATTATATTTCACATGTCCCTTTGACTTTATGTCTTGAGGGTCGTTTTTAGTGTTTTTATGAAGTTTCTAGGCTTATAAATGAAGAAAAATGAAGTTCGAAAGTTTAGGAGACAAAACAAGGCAATATCGGGCAAGTTTAGGCTGTCTCGGGCCGAGACAAGGCTGCTCCAGCCGGGACAGAAACATTTAGTCCTGTGTGGAGGCTGTTGAGCCCGGGCCGGGACATGTCTCCTCGAAGAGGCAGATTTGGCAGTTTTGACATAGTTCAAAAAAATGGGCATAACTTCCTCGTTTTAAGTCCATATTAGGCGATTCAAGTGGTTTTGGAAAGCTAAGACATAAAGCTACAATTTTATGTCTTTGGAGAATTTCCTAAATTCGGACTCTATCTATGTCTAAATTAGGTTAGAAATTGTTGCTGAATAGTTGCGACCCTCTGTAAACTTCTTTTAGTAGAATGACTGTAGATTCTTCGTTTCTTATCGAAAAGGAGTAATTCAAAAGGTTATGTCTTCTACATTCAAAGGGGTACAACTCTCTTAAGGGCTTTTCTCCAGAAGATGCAATTTTCAAGACGTTATGACCCTTGGAAGTAACTACCAATGCTGGAAACTACATTTTATAATAGGTTTGACTCTTAGGCATGATGCTTAATCCGAATTTCTATCTATAAATAGGCCTTGTAACTTCATTTGTAGGAGATAGATATTATCTTGGATATTCCATTTCAAGATATATCATATTTAATAAAATACTTCTTCTGCTACAAGCTTCTAAGTTTTAGTTTTATCTTCAAGATTGTCAAGTCTAAGGAGAAGAACAAGAATTCTTCAAGTACTTCCTAAGGAGCCATGAAGGACTATTTAATTCATCATTCTATCTTCTTCACTCCTTCTTCACTTCTAGGATTACTTGAGTGTTTTCTTGTTTCATCGGTGTGCTTAATCCATATGATTAGTGACTTGCTTTCTTTGTATTTAGTTTTTATATGTTCATTGGTTTATTTATTGATTGCATGTATAGTTTGAATAGCATTTTCATAATTTAATTTCTCTTTTGTGCTTAAATAGATTGGTATAAGTATGACATATTGTTGAAATCATAGACAACATCTTTATTCATAATCTCACTATAATTAGATATGATGTATTACTGAAAGGTCTATATATAATTTATTCGTAATTACCACTATGCTTATATTTATCACCTATCTCAATTACAACTTACGATGAGAGTACGATTTTGTAGTGGAGGAGTAAGGGATTTCAATTTCTTTAAAAGGGCGTTCTCATATATGGGAATGGCACTACTTCTTAAGGAGATTTCTATAGAGTTAGGCACAAATCTTCATGATTTCTTAATACATGTATAAATGCGAGAGCCAGTATATTATCTACTAGAAAATATCATAGAATGTCATAGAGATATGCTTCTATGTACGTTAGGTTGACTCTCCTAATTAATGAATTTGTAACATTTCATCTTTTGCAGTCATGATATGATCATAACATGTATTTCTATTTGCAGCCTTTTATTTGATTGTAGTATTTTATTTACTTGCTTTATTAGTTTAGTTTTATTTGTCTTAATCTAATCATGATATAATCTTTGATTTTACCCACATTTGCTTAATCATCTTAATATATTTAGGAATTAGTAAGGATATAATTCACTCTGAATTCCCTAGAATTCAACACCCTACTTTCCTATACTTAGTCAAGTAGGACTAGGATAGAATGCACTTCTACCCACATCAAAATTTCACCGTTGCCAGGGAATTCGATTAGGAATTCTTATTAGTTTCTAATTTGAACGGTTGTTTAGGCATATTTATTTTTATTTTGTTTTGTTTTGCTTATGAAATTTTTAGTTTTGTTCTTACTTGTTCCTTATTGATTTTTCTTTTCTCACTTGTTGCTTATTGATTTTTTTTCTTTTGTTTCATAGACAATGAGAAGATATTGTAGTAGTAATTCTCTTTTGCCTTTTGATCCTGATCCTGAATGTACTTTTTGTCAATTGATTAGGGAACAAAGAGCACATGAGAGGGCTACATATATGGCAACTCAAAGGAAAACATTAGTTGATTTTGCTTTGCCCAATGTTTCGGATAATTTTGGAGGCATTGTGGCACCTACGGTGGAGAACACTAACTTTGAAATCAAACCAAGCGTCATTTACATGGTCCAAAATAATCAATATGGAAGGTTGCTTGGAGAAGATCCTTATGCATATATTCTGAATTTTCTAAATGTGTGTGCAACCTTCAAGATGCAAAGTGTGACGGATGATGCAATAAGATTAAGATTGTTCCCATTTTCTGTGAGAGACAAGGCACAGATTTGGCTTCAAGTCTACATCTAATTCCATTACAATATGGGATCAACTCAAGCAAGCATGTTTGCACAAGTACTTTCCACCTTACAAGATTATAAAATTGATGAATGAGATCAACACTTTCAAGAAGGGTAGCAATGAAACATTATACACTGCTTGGGAGAGATTCAAAGAACTCCAAAGATAATGTCCTCATCTTGGGTTACCAGATTGGAGGATTCCATAAACATTCTATAATGGATTAACCGATGATGATAGAAACATTGTTAATGTGGCTGTAGGAGGGAAATGGATGAATAAGACTATGGCTGAGGCAACAACAATGCTAGAAGAACTTCCAAGCCAAAGTTTTAGGGGTGATGAATCTTCTTTGCCAAAAGGAAGAAGTGTGCTGGAACTTGATAGTATCAACATGTTGAATGCAAAGGTGGATGCTCTAACAAAGTTGATTAGTAAGACTCAAATAAATTCGGTGGGGATTTCACAAACTCCTTCTTGTGAACTATGTGGAGGTACTCACTCTTATTCTGAATGTTCTTACAATTCAATCGAAAAGATAAATTTTGTCCAAAGAGGTTTTAATCAAAGAAATGCTCCTATCGCTAACTCTTACAATCCTCAATGGAAAAATCATCTCAATTTCTCTTAGTCCAACACTTCTAACCAATTGAACCCACCTTTTAATCCTAATAATCAACCCCCTAAACCCCCATTTCAATCCGGAATTCCTAACAAGCCACCACCACCAAAATCCAACTTTGAAAATATGATGGAACAATTTGTCCAATAATAAATGATTATCAATAGAGATGTGGAGGAAAAAATCAAACACCTACATTCTAAGGTACATCAAATTACCACCCATACAAAAATCCTTAAAATACAAATTGCTCAACAAGCCTCTTTTACCACTAAACCAATGGGGAAGCTTTCAAGCCAACTTGAAGTTCAATCATTAGAGACTTGTCAAGCGGTTACTTTGAGGAGTGGTAAGGACTTAGGTACAAATTCTCCATCAAAGGCAAAGGTGATTGAATTTGATGATGATGTAGTGGTTCTCGGTGCTGAAAATGGTGGAACCTCTAAGGAGGATTCTACTATTACTATAAAGACAAATAGGGCTGTTCATAATTCTTCAAGAAAAGGAGTTCAGAATTCTAATGAGGAGAATGATCAACATGTAGATATGAAGATTGTTCCCTTCCCCCAAAGATTCATTAGGAGGAATCTTGACAAACGATTTGGTAATTTTCAAAACCATCTTAAAGTGATAACAGTTACTATTCCTTTTGTAGATGCAATAAGGGACATGCCATCTTGGGGGAAATTCTTGAAAGACGTCATCAATCATAAATTAGAGGATCAAGGCATGGTTGCTCTAGTTGAAGGCTCTCAAAATTTCTTATAAAAAATTCCACCAAAACTTAAAGATCATGGATGCTTTACGGTTCCTTGTGCAATAGGAGGCACTCACTTTGACAAAGCATTATGTGACCTTGGTGCAAGTGTAAGCTTAATGCCATACTTAATTTTTAAGATGTTAGACATAGGAGATCTTAAGCCAACAACCATGTGCTTATCAATGGCGGGCAAATCATCAAACGTCCTTTAGTAATTATTGAATATTCCTACAAAGGTTGATATGGAAGTGATTTGAAAATTCCTATTTTGTTTAAAAGACCATTCCTAATTACACCGAGAGTGGGAATTGACATGAAGAAGGAGAAGATTAGCATGAAAGTTAATGATGAGAATATCACTTTTGATGTGTTTGATATGATGAAGCATACACTATCTACATAAGCAGTTTATAGAATAGAAATAGTGGATATTATTAATGATTGTATGCAGGAATTTTTGCATGAAAGCATTGATCAAGATCCTATGGAGGCATGTGTGCAACAAGGGGCTGAAGATGACCATAATAATGATAAAATTATAGAATGTGTTCAGCAACTTGAAGCAACTCCTTTCATGTCTTATCATAGGGGCTCATGATTTGAACCACTAAGAATACAGAAGAAGGATGATTCAAAAGAAAATCCTAAACTTGAACTCAAGCCTCTTCCATCAACTTTAAGGTACAGATTTCTTGATGAAAATTCACAGTCTCCGATCATTATAAGTTCTTCTCTCTCTAACCAAAATGAACTAAGATTGAAAACGGTTCTATTGAAATATAGAGAGGCCATATGATATTCTATTAATGATCTTAAAGGCTTAAGTCCTACTATTTGTATGCCTAGAATACTATTAGAGGATAATACTAAGCCAACTATTGAAGGCCAAAGGAGGTTGAATCCTACCTTGAAGGAAATGGTGAGAAAAGAGGTTATCAAACTTCTTGATAATGGAATTACATATTCTATTAGTGATAGCAAATGGGTAAGTCCAGTTCAAGTTGTCCCCAAAAAGGGTGGCTTAACAATTGTTAAAAATGAAAATAATGATTTAGTACCTCAAAGGACTATCACGAGGTGGCATATGTGTATTGACTATAGAAAATTAAATAAGGCCACTAGAAAAGACAACTTTCCTTTACCCTTCATTGATCAAGTTCTAGAGAAGTTAGCAAAGTACTCATACTTTTACTATTCAGATGGATTGAGTGGTTTTTACCAAGTTCCTATCCATCGAGATGATCAGCCCAAACTAACATCTACATGTCCTTATGGAACATTTGCTTTTAGAAGGATGCCTTTTGGTTTATGCAATGCACCAGCCACCTTTCAAAGGTGTATGTTTTCAATTTTTAGTGATTTGATAGACAATTGTGTAAAGGTATTCATGGATGACTTTAGTGTATATGGTACTAACTATTCTCATTGTTTAGAAAATCTCTCTAAAGTTCTTAACAGGTGTAAACAGCATGGACTTATTCTCAATTGGGAGAAGTGCCATTTTATGGTACAAGAAGGCATAGTACTTGGTCATATGATTTCTTAGAGGGGTATTGAAGTTGATAGAGCCAAAGTTGAGGTCATTGCAAATTTACCACCTCCTAAATGTGTGAAAGATGTGAGAAGTTTCCTTGGGCATGCTGGGTTTTATAGAAGATTTATCAAGGACTTTTCAAAGATTGCAAAGCCATTGTTTAATCTACTTGCAAAGGGGGCTATTTTTGACTTCAATGATGATTATTCATAAGCATTTGAAATATTGAAGAAGGCTCTAGTTTCTGCTCCTGTTTTGCAACTTTCTAATTGGGACCAACCTTTCGAGATCATGTGTGATGCGAGTAATTTTGCTATAGGTGTTGTTTTGGGACAATAAAAAGAAGGCAAACCTTATATCATCTACTATGCAAGTAAACTTCTAGATGATGCTCAAATGAACTACACAACAATGAAAAATGAGCTTCTTGCAATTGTGTATGCCTTTGACAAATTTCGGGCATATTTAGTGGGGCAAAAGGTTATTATCTATTCAGATCATGCAGCTCTTCGATATCTCTTTAGCAAAAAGGATGCCAACCCAAGGTTGCTTAGATGGATTCTTATGCTATAAGAGTTTGATTGGGAAGTAAGAGATAAGAAGGGAAGTGAAAATTTAGTTGCGGATCATCTATCAAGGCTACACCAAGATGCATTGAAAGAACAAGATGATGGAGTTCCTATCAATGATTCCTTTATTAGAGAACAATTTCTACAAATTGCCACCAAGGAATTACCATGGTATGCTGATTATGTAACTATATTTATAGTGGTCTCTTGCCATATGGTTTAGATTTCAGGAAAAAGAAGAAGTTTCTTTATGATGTGAAGTCATACTTTTGGGAAGAGCCGCTACTTTACAAAAGATGTGGTGATGGATTGATAAGAAGAAATGTTCCACAAGAGGAGATGAAGAAGATCTTGAACCGTTGTCATTCACTAGAAGTTGGAGGACATCATGGTCCTTCAAGGACAGCTGCAAAGATGTTACAAACCGGATTTTGGTGGCCAACATTATTCAAAGATGCTAGAGATTTTGTGATGGCTTGTGATAGATGCCAACGGATTGGTAACATTACAAAGAGGGATGAAATGCCCATGAGTGGTACTCTAGAAGTTGAAATATTTGATGTATAGGGTATTGACTTCATAGGTCCATTTCAAATTTCAATAGCAATAAATATATCTTAGTCATGGTGGATTACCTCTCCAAATGGGTAGAAGCAATACCATCAGTCACCAATGATGCTAAAGTGGTTAAGAAGATTATATTTCCAAGATTTGGCACACCAAGAGCACTCATTAGTGATGGAGTTTCTCACTTCTGCAACCATATAATTGAGTTACTTTTGAAGAAGTATGGAGTTATCCACAAGGTAGCAACATAATATCACCCCAAACTAGTGGACAAGTAGAGGTAAGCAATAGAGAACTAAAGTGGATCCTAGAAAGAATGGTTTCAACCTCAAGAAAATATTGGTCTATGAAGCTTGATTATGCACTTTGGGCATATAAGACAACATTCAAAACTCCTATAGGCCTCACTCCTTAACAATTTTATGGCAAATCATGCCATCTTCTGGTTGAACTTGAGCATAAAGCATATTGGGCTACAAGAGCATTAAATTTCGATTCGAACTAGGAGGGACAACATAGGCTTCTTCAATTAAATGAATTGGAAGAACTAAGGGCTAATGCTTATGAAAATGCAAGAATTTACAAAGAACGATCAAAGATATGGCATGATAAGCATATTCGTGAGAAGCACTTTCATGATGGTCAGTTGGTTTTGCTTTTTAACTCAAGATTGAAGTTATTTCCTTAGAAATTGAAGTTTAGATGGTCGGATCCACATAAAATGGTAAAGGTATACCCTTACATAACGGTAGAAATTGAAAATTCTAATGGTGAACTTTTCAAGGTTAATGGTCATAGATTGAAGCCTTACATTGTAAGTGAATTAATTGCTAAGGGCAATTCAATGCCACTAGATACCCCACCAAAGTCATAAGCAAAAACAATGGTCAAGCTATAGACCATAAAATGTAGCCAAGGTAAATATTTCTAACTATTTTTTTATAATTCTAGTTTAATTTGATACATTAGTACATATTTGTCTTAGTAATTTAAGTTATTTTATTTATTTTAGACATATTTAATCATTTTTGGACAATTCTAAATGCGTTTTTAAGTGGGAAATAAGAAAATTTAAGGGAAGCCAATTTTTGCTCGGACTTGGGAAGTGTCCCGAGCCAAGACAAAGAAAAGCTTCACACGGGACATAAAGTTTCTGTCTTGGGCAAAGCTCTCTCTATCCCGGGTTGGGACAAAGCGTCCCAATGTCCCAAGCTGGGACAAAAGTCTCAAGAACAACACAGTTTTAAAAAAAAAATTCAAAACCAACAGCTACTTTATGAATTTTCTCAAAAATTCATCATTTTTACACACTGAAAGGCACAACTCTTTCACTTCTTTATATCACAACTTTTCACTTTCAAATTCCTTTTTCTCTCTTCCATATACATCTAGTCTCAGTTATTCATCTTCTTACATTTTATTTCTTAGTTTTCTACACACTTTCACTCACCACTCACAAGTAATACGAAAATACATCATCACTCTCTTCTTTTTCTATATTTCTTGAGTTTCTTCCTCACTTTTAATCAATCAAAATATGGGCAAGAGTAAGGAACAAGCAGAAAAAATGGCTAAAGGAAAGAGCATTATGCAAGGAGAAGGTTCAAAACCAGATATCTCTTCTCAATTCCGTGCTCCATTCCCCATCTACAATGCAATTGAAGGCCATAGGTATGAAAGATTTAAAAAGAAGGAAATGGTAAGTGCAAAATATTTACCTACTACTATTCTTGATCAAATTGGGTTGAATAAAAGGTTTGATTCTATGCTTAAGGAGATTGGTCATTATCAATTTGCTCACATGAAACACAACATACACATCCAATTGACTCAAGAATTCTTTGCACTTTACAACTTGATGATAATGATCACAAAATTCTTTATTTTCGCATGTTAGGAGTAGAGTATAAATTGACATATGCTTTGACGAAGAAAACTTTTGGTCTTAGTATTAGTGGTAGTATGTGTGAGCCTACGGGAGATTTTCTTGCAAAAGACTTTTAGTTAGAATTAACGGATTCCACAAATTATGCTAGAAATCAAGCATATGTAAAATTTATTAAGGACCATCTTTATTGGTTGCTTCATAAGGTTATTTGTTGTTTGATTTTTGGAAATTTTGATCCTAGTCGTATAACAAGTCAACAACTTTTTCTGTTATGGTGTGTTAAAAATAAGAAAACTGTGAATTGGATTTATTGGAATTTAAATCGTTTACTTGAGACTGCTAGTGGTACGGGTTCTTTATCTTTAGGACACATTGTTACTGCTATAGCAATTCATTTTAAGGTTGATCCATAAGAAGTTGCGGCTATGCATTTTATCCCTCTTACACACTTCACCAAAAATGCCTTTACGCAAGGTGAAGTTATTTATCCTAACTTTTCTTTGAGAGATGCTAGAAGCAGGTCGGTTTGGACCCAAGGAAAAGGTGATGACGGTGATGATGAAGAGGAGAAAAGAGAAGGAGGATAAGGAGAAGGAGTGCAAGGTGAGGGAGGACAATGCTCAAGTGGGTGCATCGAGACTAAAATCAACCACACATGTTCTATTGTACCAACTACTTGACGGTCAAAATTTCTTAAGAAGCTAAATTCAACATCTTGATGATAGGCAATCAAGGACAGAAAAGGAGATAAGAAGATTGACTTATAAGTTTGATGGTTTCATGGAACATCAAGGGTTCTTTGTTCATTCTCCACCACCATTCCTTACGAATGAGTGAGGTATGTTTTCTTACTTTATGATCTTTCAGACTTCTATTCTAAATTGCTCAATGATATGGCTACATTGAGGGCAATCTAGAATTTAAGTGTGAGGGAGGTCTCATGCATAATCATGTTAGGCATTACATTTTAGAGTGTTACACTTTAAAATTTCATTTTAGATTTCATATATTATGCATATTAGTTAGTTGTATGGTATGTTGAGTTGTTGGTTTGGTCTAACTAGTATTTGAAAAAAAATTATTGGATTAGTTTTAGGTTAGTAATCTACATGAGTTTTTATGGATACATAATTTTAAATGGCATTATGAAATTTTCTAACTTTGTTGACTTAGTACTAGTTTAGTTTATTTTGATCTTGACTTTTTAGAGCCAATTAAAAATGGATAAATGAATTACTTTTCTTGCCTAAATTAAAAAATGAATTAAATGGAATAAATCAGAATAAAATCTAAAAAAAAAAATATTATTAGTAGAACACATTTGAGTGATTATGTGTAGACTCTTTTAACTTGATAATTCTTTGCTATGTTTTAGGATTTGGAATGTTAATTTGGACTTAATTTTTATATGTTAATCACTTAACTTTTTTATGCAAGGTTAGTAGCCTATTCATTCAAGGAAACTATAGCCATAATACGAAATTATTAGTGAATCAATAAAGGATGAGAACCAACTAAAAGAAAGGCTATTATACAATTGTAGTGTGATTTATATTTATACTTTTGCATGATTGTGATTCGTAACATCGAATGAGGACCTTCATAAGTTACTCCCATCGATTCTGAAAGCAGCCAATTCACAATGAATCTTCGATCCTCTCAATTTGTAAAAGGCTATCGTACTGTTGACCTACGTGATGCTCCTATTATCACATGTAGTAGGTATATCACGCCCTAGTTGACGGGACCTTCATGACCAAACCAACATTTACCAAAAGCATATAATTGACCTTAGACTATAGCCTTCAGAGAGTATGCTCCATAATAAAGTAAAGAACTGATTATATCATTGTAAGTGACTATATATATAACAAATGTTATATTCATGCATATCATGCATACATATTGTTCACCCTATATTTTGATCTTGTCAAAACCTAAAAATCTTTATCTTTACAAGGGCCCTATAACCTAAACACTTTTATCAAGTACACAGATCGCTAACCCATATTTTATTTGTGTATTAGAAATGACAAGCGATGGCTACTAAAGCAGCTAACATGTATGCTCTAAAAGTTATGATCTCCAAAATGTTGAAAGAAGCACTCCACCAACAGAAGCAGGTTATCATGGATGAAGTGAAAGCTTTACTATCTCAAAGCCACAACATCACCTAAAATACCAACAATATCCCTAGCTCTTCAAACCCTAACTTATTGTTGATTAGGCTAATAATCTCCTTTCTACTCTTATTACTCAAAATCCGCCAAATAATATTACAAAAATCCTCTAATATTGTACTTGATGTTGACCCGACCAATATTCATCTTCTTACAATAAACACTTCACTAAATACTACTCCTGCCAAACTACTAACTCGACCAATAATCACTCCTACCAAACCACTAATCCGACCAATAACCACTCCTACCTAGCCTACCCAAACTGAATAGGAGGCAAGATTCATGAAACACATTGAAGCTCTAAAGAAAACCTTCAAAGCCATCAGTAGACACGAGGATTTCATTGATGCATAACTTAAACTCTTTTAAAATGCTAAATTACCTCCCAAATTCAAGAGGCCAGAATTAGACAGATTTGATAGTACGTGTTCTCCCAAAACCCATTTAAAGATCTATATGGGGGCAATGAAGTTTTTGAATATAGACAACGAGCTCTTTGCTCAACTTTTTCAAAGAACACTTTAGGGGGCAATCCTAAGATGGTGAAAATATACATAAACATGGGATGATATCTGTGATGAGTTCAAGAAGTTTACAATACTGAGGTTAATATCACTAAATGTGACTTAGAAATAACTAGGCAATTTCTGAAAGAGTCCTCCACTTTCATTATAAGATGGAGGGATAGGGCTGCCCTAATGATAAATTGTCATAATGAACAAGAGGAAATTAACACAGTCATCACAAATTTATTGCTTGTATACCATGATATTATTCTCAATGTGAAAAGTATTCTCAAACTGTCTCCCTGCCACATATGCACCTAAGAAGGTGGGCCAAGAGTACAAAAAGCATCAAGAAGACGACGACAAAGTTGTATGTGTGATGTTAGGAAGTATGACTTATGAGCTACAAAGACAACATGAGAATATGGAGGCTTAGACTATCATCTTATATTTGAAGGAAATGTTTGATGGGTAGTCCGGAACTGAAAGGTTTGAGACCTCAAAGGAATTATTTCGATGTAAGATGGTCAAAGGTGCATTTGTGAATGCACATGGACTAAAGATGCTTGGATATATTGAGCATCTAGGGTGTCTTGATTTTATGATGGACCATTAATTAAGTGTAAACTTAATTTTGCAATCTCTACCTAATAGTTATTCATAGTCTGTTATGAACTTTCATATTAATAAGTTGGATACTACAATACTCGAACTTATTAATATGTTAAAGACTACGGAGGGCACCATAAAGAAGCAAAAAGGAATTGTTCAAATGGTAGAACCTTCTAAGACTACTAAGAGTAAGTCTAAGAAAAAAAAGGAAAAGAAAGCCTTGAAGGCTATTAGAGGTGTCAACAAAGATAAAGGAAAGTTTCACCATTGTAGATAGGAAGGACATTAGAGAAGAAACTGCAACAAGCTTATAATTATGAAAAGAAGGAATAAACTAGCTTGAAGGTAATTGTTGCCATTTAGTATAGTTATTAGTTTTATTTTTCTTATTAAGAATTTAATAATTGTTATTAATTATTTTTTTAGAACTATTGTTGCTATTATTTCGTTTAATAATATTAGACAATTGTTGCCTTATTCAGTTAAATGATTTATGTTTCTAGAACTCATACTGAAAGTAAGAAAATAAACTCCTATTGCGAGAAACCTAAAGCAATCCTAAATTGGCATAAGGATCATATTATTGATGTTAAGACAAATAAGTAACATAAACAAGTTATATAACTTATAAATCTTATGAAATTAATATTATAATCAAGTTGTCTTTAAGAAAGACACATATGCCGAATTCCTAAGCAATACATAGGATGTATACTTGCTTTTAGGAAGAGTTATGATAAAGTATCATATTAAGATAAGATCAATGATATGGAATACTTGGATCATGCCTAGAATGTCTATAATTTGCAATCAATCAAATTGATAAAGTTTCATAAGATGATAAAACATAACTTTGTGAGACATAGTTAGATCAATAAAGAGTGTTGCAAGCCTTCTCATAGGATATATGCTCTTATAACTATTAACTCCATTATGTTCCATTTATAATATGATCATAATAAAGTCTAATATAGACTAATATATGATGTATAAGAGAAACATGCACAATTAGACTAAGATGAAAGGCTTGATCTAATAAATGTAAGTTTGTAAGATATCCACAAGATTTTAGAATATCAACATTATCATACTCTTGAAAAAAAATATTTTTAGAATATGTTATCTCTCAAGAAAAAGGAGTTTTATGAAAGATGCGGTGGGAGTTTGATAGAAATCAAGATAAACAAATTAACATTAAAATGGAACTTAGCTTGAAGGTTCTTATATCATAAGATGCACAACATATTTATAAGAAATGGAGATCGCTTATAGAATATGTAATTATATCTCATTATTGATGAGCTTACTACATTAATTCTTAGAGTTGGCATTAAGCCATAATATTCTATTGTGGATACCATATTGTTTAACCACATGAAAACTGTGGTGGACCTATCTAAATGGAAAAGATCCATTAAGGTGCAAGTGAGTTTTTGAGAAAAACTAATATGGAAATCGTTGCCCAAAGGATGAGCAAAGAAAACTTAATAAGTTACATACTTAATCAAGCGGTTGATTAGTAATGTAATTATAAGTTTCAATCTAAATAGAATAAACAAGTGTATATGAAGGGGTTAGTGGGAGTATAATAATATTTTCTAATATTGTGTGCTGTGGACATATAAATAAAGAAAAAGTGACAAGTCTTTCATTATGAGTTTACCAAGAATATAAATCTATAAAGACTTAAAACATGCAGTTTACTTTCTAGGATTGAGATTTATAGAGATAGATGCTTCAAACTACACGAATGTTCTAAACTTCAAGTACAAAGACATATATGTTAAAAGGTTTAACATGGAAGAAATAAAGAAAAATATTTGGCGATATCTCATGACATATCTCTTGCCAAATATATGTATCATAAACACTAATTGAGAAAGAGGTTATTAATAGAGTGATTTATGTGAAAGCATAATATTTTATTACGTATATATGTCATGTTCTGTACTAGAATTTATGGTTATTCTAAGATGTTGATTTTGAATCACATAGAATAAACTCATAAGATAGATTCATTTTATTTTTAAGCAAAGCATGACTTGTGGAAAGAGTTCCAAAAGGTCATTCTTACAACTTGAGCTCAATACATCTCATTATATTTGAGGCAGTATATGAGAGATGTTTGGATCTTTAATATTCTTTTTAAGAATAAGGTGTGGTTTTTAAGTATTGTAGCTAGATAGACAATAGAGCCATTTTTAAAGAACCAAAGTCTCATCTGTGATCCAAAATATTGTATTTGGAGCATTACCAATAAATGACTTATTAGTAAAATATAAAGATAAAATAAATACCCATTGAGGATAACAAAGTTGATCCTCCAACAAAGACGTTTGACCTAACAAGAACATGATCATCAAAAGAAAGAGTTCGGTATTGGATACCATGATGATTGGCTTTGATTGTGCTTTAGTACAAGTAGGAGATTGTTAGAGTATGCCCTAAAGACAAAGAGTTGTCAGATGATCTATGTTAATTTATACATCATAATGGATAGCATATAATCATACTAAAAGAATTGTTCAACTCTAATGGTAGAAGTAGTGGGGTATTACCAAGGAATAATCCAAACCGTTAGAGATAAACACCATGGAATGTAAATACAAATGTAAGAGAAATTATAAAGCGAGTTTATAATGATGAGGTTCTCAATAAATACGTTCCTGAACTTTGTTCATAGTCGATGTTTGATCAAGAATTAGATATTGATCGTTGGATATTGATCAAATGTTAGAGACTACTAATGCATTATTACTTACTTATGAAGTAAGCAATATGTCTCATAAGATTGAAGAATAGGAATTCTGAGATAAGCATATAGGTGCTTATTATAAGAATAAGTTCATTGAACATGACCTCACTGAGTAGTCCATATAGAATTTACTCCAAGTGTCTATGGACAATACTCTTATGACAATCATGTAAGACATGATCCTTAGACTTGAGATAATTATATATTATCTTATATGAGGATTACTATACTCTAATACTATCTTATGTTCTCTTATCCATGGAGTGCTTAAGCAATAGTTATTGAGTATAATAAGAGTCATATGAAGATAATAAGTTATCAATAAAGAATTCATTGCCCAAGATAATATGCCATGGGACCTTATCATAATGATTCTTGATATGTTTTAACATGAAGATCCTTGGGCAAGGTTGTATGAATGAAGATTTTGAAAAGGTGTTTCATAGATCTTATTCAAGATGTTATATACAATTATCAAGAACAAATATGATTGGTTCAATTATAGAGTTGACACTTGCATCCATGCTCTATGAATCAATTAGGATAAAAGTACAATGAAAGGATTGAATTAAATTATAAGATTTTTTACTGCAAAGGTTGATTAAAGCACTTTAATCTTTCCTACACATTTGGGTGATCCTGATGCATTGCTAGATGTCAATCTTGATATGTGAATATGGATTAAGTTACATTAGAGAATTAACATTGAATTAAAGAAGTTTAATTCATAATCCATATTTATTGCCAACATGTTAGGAACCTTTTGGGTCACACACAAATAGGCTTTAAGTGAGGATTAAAATGAGGCTTTAAGCATTAGGCTTAAGCTCATATATATTAGGCCTGATTAAAAGTTAATCAATTAAGAGCTAATGGGCCTTGTATAATGATGGTTTTATTATCCATGGATTAGTTCTTATATTAGTTAAAGTCCATTTAGGATAACAAAGCCTAACTTAATGTAAGCTAGGATTTTGTAGAAACCTAAACCCTTAAGAACTTTGATTAAAGACCATATATATAGAAAGAGATGCATACGGGGCGACAATCATAAGGGTTATGTTTGAAGGTTGGTGGCACATCTAAGAGAAAAAATATTTTCTTTGAGATACATAACCTAAGTGAATCAATCAATAAGATTAATTGATTCATCCCCCTTGCTTAGAACTAGCATTCAGTCTCCAGCATCTTTTCTCAATCTCCTAAAAGTGATTTAGTGAGATCTTTGCTTAGAAGCTTGTGTGGTTACTTGAGTAGCTTTAAAGTGCATCAATCGTCTTTGAAGAATCAAGAATCAACATTGCAAGAAGCACTCCTTGGATTAGCCGAAAACTCCCTTTATAAGCATTCTCTATCTTTTGCTTGTTTTGTGTGTTATAAGTATCTTAATTAATGAGATCCTTAGTGAGAATTGAGAAAAATTTTAAACCGCTTCCATTGCGTCTTTCCTTATGTTTTAATATCAATTCCTAATAGATATGTTGATGACCCAATATTTCTCAAGCTTTAAAGCACTCATCACCATGGTTTCAAAAAATAACAAATTATATCCAGGACAACATGAGTTCTTATTCAAACACCCAGCAGACAACAATTGATGCTAAAAGGCTAAACAAACTTGCCCAACAGAAGATGTAACAGTTTTCATAAGAAGCATAAAAGAGACTAGTGCATAACTAAGCTCTCATATATCTAAGATCGTTATATGACTTTGGGCCACCCTACTGTCATTTAAGCCTTTAACAAACCTGACCTAGTTGTTCAACTTACAAAATGTCTCAAGATAATTGAACAGGTTGAAATGGATCAAACCATGTACATTTATCCAACACCTTGAGGAGTTTGATTCTAGTTCGAGTCTAAGTTCAAGTTCAAAGAGTTTTATTTTTTAGAGCCTATAAACAAGCCTTCCTTACTTATTTTCATTATTAATAACGAGTCATTAAAAAATTATAAAAATTGAGAAGAAATTACAACATTGGAAAAGATTAAAAGAAATGAATGAGATACAAAGCTAAAGAATCATGAGAATAAAATGATCCAATTGTATGATCCATAAAGATTTTTGACACATTGCCAAGATTAGCATTATAAGTAATCACAAGTTCTTTTATGGAATATCAAACTTCCACGCAAGCCCTTCTAAAAGGCAACCAAATCTGATGCCTCAAATCCAATCTAAGTCCCAAATGATTTAAAACTGAATCACAATATACTTAAAATTAGATTTGATTCATCCACCATCAAACCCTTTTGGAAAGCACCATGACTTAAAATCATTCTAGAGTCGACTAAACCAGATACCTAATGTTGGTTCCTAAATAAAATAAAAGACTCATATCATATCTGAGTTATCCATTATCCTTCCATATTCAGAAAAAGATAAGGCTAACTCAAAAATATATTTTAGTCATTCATTGTCTTATTCTTTTCTAAAAGATAACCTAACCCTAAATTCCTCAATACATACCTTGAGTCATTCAAACTTTTAAAATTAGATTTGGGTCCTCCACCACAAAGTCCTTTCGAAAAGCAACCAAGATTCAAAATCATATTCGATTCATCCCCCATAAAGCACTTTCTAAAAAGCAAACTTGACTCAAATTAGATCTGAGTCATCTTTTAACCTGCTGTTTTCTAAAAGGCAAGCCTAACTTAAAATCATATTCGAGTCATCCACTAAAAAGCACTTTTAAAAGACAACCACAACTTAAACCACATCTGAGTCATTCATAAATGAAATCTCAAATCAAAATCAAGTTATCCTATAAAATATAATTGAAGTCACTAAGCAAGACCTCCAAGGAAAATCAAACTTGTTAATTGAACAAATTTTTCGGCTCATGCAATTTGGATAAGTTACCAAGGATCAATATCGCTGTAAAATAAACAAACAAAAAATAAAATTAAAAAATAGAAGCTCATTAAGTTGAAAATTCAAAAAGGCAGCTTAGGCAAAAATTAAAATAAAAAAAAAAAGAATGAAAAGAGAAAGATAAAAAAATCTCCTCTTTAGATTCATCTTCAAGGATAAATAACTCTTAGGTATCTCTAAGTCAAGTTGTCTCCTCTTAAGCGTTGAATAGTCTTAGAGTCATCTTTTGTATCACCCTTGTAAATATACCTCCTACTAGAGTCAGCCAATTGGTTTTGAAGAGTCATCTTCTATTGTCATTTAAGAATCAATGAATTTTCCTCCAAGAGTCCTCTTTCAGGTTACCCTTGTATATTGATAAATATACTACTTTACATGGTTGTTTTTTCATATTAAATTATTAGCACTATTATGGAGTTGTTTTCTCAAATTCATAAATATACACGTTTTACGGGGTTATTTTCTTATATAAGCAAATATACCCCTTTTTATGGGGTTGTTTTTCCATATTATAAAATTAACCTATTTAAGGGGTTGTTTTCTCATACTCACAAATATATCACAATTACGGGGTAATTTCCTTAGATTCATAAATATCCTCGTATTACGGAGTTGTTTTCACATAATAAAAAATTTACCACTTCCACGAGGTTGTTTTCTCATATTAAAAAATTTACCCGTTGTACGATGCTGTTTTCTTAGACTCGCAATTACACAACTTTTACGGGGTTGTTTTCTCAGATTCATAAATATACACGTTTTATGGGGTTACTTTCTTATACCACTTTTATGGGATAGTTTTATCATATTAAATTAATAACACTATTATTGGGTTGTTTTCTCAAATTCATAAATATACACGTTTTGCGGAGTTATTTTCTTATATCGATAAACATACCCCTTTTACGGGGTTGTTTTCTCATATTATAAAATAAAATCATTTAAGGGGTTGTTTTCTCATACTCACAAATATACCATAATTACGGGGTTATTTCCTTAGATTCATAAATATCCCCGTATTACGGGGTTGTTTGCACATATTAGAAAATTTACCATTTCCATGAGGTTGTTTTCTCATATTAAAAAGTTTACTCATTCTATGAGGTTATTTTTTAGACTCATAATTACAATACTTTTACGGGATTGTTTTCTCAGATTCATACATATAAATATTTTACGAGGTTATTTTCCTATATTGATAAATATATCACTTTTACAGGGTTGTTTTCTCATACTAAATTATTAGTACTATTACGGGGTTATTTCCTCAGATTCATAAATATCCCCGTATTACGGGGTGGTTTTCACATATTAAAAAATTTATCTTTTCTACGACGTTATTTTCTTATATTAAAAAATTTACCCGCTGTACGAGGCTATTTTTTTAGAATCGCAATTACACTACTCTTATGGGGTTGTTTTCTCATATTCATAAATATACATTTTACGAGGTTATTTTCTTATATTAATAAATATACTACTTTTACGGGGTTGTTTTCTCATATTAAATTATTAGCACTATTATAGGGTTATTTTCTTCATAAATATACATGTTTTACGGGGTAATTTTCTTATATCGATAAATATACCCCTTTTACGGGGTTGTTTTCTCATATTATAAAATTAACCAATTCAAGGGTTGTTTTCTCATACTCACAAATATATCAAAATTACGGGGTTATTTCTCCGATTAATAAATATCCCCGTATTACGAGGCTGTTTTCTCAAACTCGCAATTACACTACTTTTACGGGGTTGTTTCCTCAGATTCATAAATATACACGTTTTACAGGGTTATTTTCTTTTATTAATAAATATACCACTTTTACGGGTCCTTTTTTCATATTAAATTATTAGCACTGGGGTTTTTTTCTTAAATTCATAAATATACACATTTTACGGAGTTATTTTCTTATATCGATAAATATATCGCTTTTATAGGATTGTTTTCTCATACGCACAAATATACCAAAATTAAGTGGTTATTTTTTCCGATTGATAAATATCTCCGTATTACGGGGTTATTTTCTAATATTTATAAATATACCCCTCTTACGGGGTTGTTTTCTCATATTAAAAAATTTACCCCTTCAACGAGGCTGTTTTCTCAAACTCACAATTACACTATTTTTACGGGGTTGTTTTATGAGATTCATAAATATACACGTTTTATGGGGTTATTTTCTTATATTGATAAATATACCACTTTTACGGGGTCGTTTTCTCATATTAAATTATTAGTACTATTATGGGATTGTTTTCTCAAATTCATAAATATACACATTTTAAAGGGTTATTTTCTTATACTGACAACTATACCCCTTTTATGGGGTTATTTTTTCATATTATAAAATTAACCAATTTAAGAGGTCGTTTTCTCATACTCACAAATATACCATAATTACGGAGTTATTTTCTCCGATTGATAAATATCCTCGTTTTACGGGGTTGTTTTCTTATATTAAAAAATTTACTGCTTCTATGAAGCTGTTTTCTCAGACTTGCAACTACACTACTTTATAGGGTTATTCTCTCAGATTCATAAATATACACGTTATATGGGTTTATTTTATTATATTGATAAATATACTACTTTTACAGGATCGTTTTCTCATATTAAATTATTAGCATAATTATGGGGTTATTTTTTTAAATTCATAAATATACACGTTTTATTATTGATATTTTCTTATATCGATAAATATACTCCTTTTACGGGGTTGTTTTCTCATATTATAAAATTAACCCATTAAAGGGGTTGTTTTCTCACTCACAAATATATCAGGATTGTTTTTTCATATTACAAAATTTACCCCTTCCACGAAGCTGTTTTCTCAGACGTGCAATTACACTACTTTCACTAGATTATTTTCTCATATTCAAAAATATACACGTTTTACGGAGTTATTTTCTTATATTAATAAATATACCACTTTTACGGGGTCGTTTTCTCATATAAAATTATTAGCACTGTTATAGGGTTATTTTTTCAAATTCATAAATTTACATGTTTTACGGGGTTCATTTCTTATATCGACAAATACCCTTTTACGGGGTTGTTTTCTCATATTATAAAATTAACCTATTTAAGGAGATATTTTCTCATACTCACAAATATACCAAAATTACGAGGTTATTTTCTCCAATTGATAAATATCTCCGTATTACGAGGTTGTCTTCTAATATTCATAAATATATCCCTCTTACCGAGTTATTTTCTCATATTAAAAAAATTACCCATTCTACGAGGCTGTTTTTTGAGAGTCGCAATTATACTATATTACGTGATTGTTTTCTCATATTCATAAATATACACGTTTTATCTTGTTATTTTCTTATACTGACAGATATACCCTCTTTACGGGGTTGTTTTCTTATATTATAAAATTAACCCATTTAAGGAGTTGTTTTCTCATACTCTCAAATATACCAAAATTACGGGGTTATTTTCTCCGATTAATAAATATCCCTGTATTACGGGATTGTTTTCTCATATTAAAAAATTTACCCCTTCTTCGAGGCTACTTTCTCATACTCGCAATTACATTACTTTTAAGCAGTTGTTTTCTCAGATTCATAAATATACAGTTTTACAGGGTTATTTTCTTATATTGATAAATATACCACTTTTACGGGATCGTTTTCTCATATTAAATTATTAGCACTATTATGGAGTTGTTTTCTCAAATTCATAAATATACACGTTTTACAGGGTTATTTTCTTATATCAATAAATTATCCCTTTTACGGGGTCTTTTCTCATACTCACAAATATACCAAAATTAAGGGGTTATTTTCTCCGATTGATAAATATCTACGTATTACGGGTTTATTTTCTAATATTTATAAATATACCCCTCTTACGAGATTGTTTTCTCATATTAAAAAATTTATCCCTTCTACGATGGTGTTTTCTCAAACTCGCAATTACACTACTTTTACGGGATTATTTTCTTAGATTCATAAATATATACGTTTCACGGGTTATTTTCTTATATTGATAAATATTCCACTTTTACAGGGTCGTTTTCTCATATTAAATTATTAGCATTATTATGGGGTTATTTTCTCAAATTCATAAATATACACGTTTTACGAGGTTATTTTCTTATATCGACAAATATACCCTTTTACGGGGTTATTTTCTCATATTCTAAAATTATCTTATTTGAGGGGTTGTTTTCTCATATTCACAAATAAACCAAAATTACGAGATTATTTTATCTGATTGATAAATATCCCCATTATTAAGGGGTTGTTTTCTAATATTTATAAATATGACATTCTTACGGAGTTGTTTTCTCATATTAAAAAATTTACCCCTTCTACGAGGTTGTTTTCTCAGACTCGGAATTACACTATTTTTACAGGGTTATTTTCTCATATTTATAAATATACAGGTTTTATGAGGTTATTTTCGTATATTGATAAATATACTTATTTTACGAGTTTGTTTTCTCATATTATAAAATTAACCCGTTTAAGGGGTTGTTTTGTCATACTCACAAATATACCAAAATTACGAGGTTATTTTCTTCGATTGATAAATATCATCGTATTACGGAGGTGTTTTCTAATATTCAAAAATATACCCCTCTTATCGTGTTATTTTCTCATATGAAAAGATTTACCCATTCTACGAGGCTGTTTTCTTGCACTCGCAATTACATTATATTTATGAGGTTGTTCTCTCATATTCATAAACATACACGTTTTACGGGGTTATTTTTCTATACTGACAAATATACCCTTTTTGCGGGGTTGTTTTCTCATATTATAAAATTAACCTATTTAAGGGGTTCTTTTCTCATACTCACAAATATACCAAAATTATGGGGTTATTTTTTCCGATTGATAAATATTCTCATATTACGGTGTTGTTTTCTCATATTAAAAAATTTACCCCTTCAATGAGGCTGTATTCTCAGACTCGCAATTACACTATTTTTACGGGGTTGTTTTCTCAGATTCACAGATATACACGTTTTATGGTGTTATTTTCTTAAATTGATAAATATACCACTTTTACGGGGTCGTTTTCTCATATTAAATTATTAGCACTATTATGGGGTTGTTTTCTCAAATTCATAAATACAAATATTTTACGGGATTATTTTCTTATATCGACAAATATACCCCTTTTACGGGGTTGTTTTCTCATACTCACAAATATACCAAAATTAAGGGGTTATTTTCTACGATTGATAAATAACCAGTATTACAGGGTTATTTTCTAATATTTATAAACATACCCCTCTTATAGGGTTGTTTTCTCATATTAAAAAATTTACCCCTTCTACAAGGCTGTTTTCTCAGATTCGCAATTACACTACTTTTACGGGGTTGTTTTCTCAGATTCATAAATATACACGTTTTACGGAGTTATTTTCTTATATTGATAAATATACCACTTTTACAGATCGTTTTCTCATATTAAATTATTAGCACTATTATGGGGTCATTTTCTCAAATTCATAAATATAAATGTTTTACGGGGTTATTTTCTTATATCGACAAATATACCCCTTTTACGAGGTTGTTTTCTCATATTATAAAATTTATCCATTTAAGGAGTTGTTTTCTCATACTCATAAATATATAAAAGTTACCGGATTGTTTTCTCCGGTTAATAAATATCCCCGTATTATGGGGTTGTTTTCTTATATTAAAAAAAATTTACCTGTTCTACGAGGCTGTTTTCTCAGACTCGCAATTACACTACTTTTACGGGGTTGTTTTCTCAGATTCATAAAGATACACATTTTACAAGGTTATTTTTTTATATTGATAAATATACCACTTTTACGAGGTTGATTTCTCATTTTAAATTATTAGCACTATTGTGGGGTTATTTTATCAAATTTATACATATACACGTTTTACGATGTTATTTTCTTATATTAATAAATATACTACTTTTACGGTTCCTCTTCTTATATTAAATTATTAGCACTATTATGAGGTTGTTTTGTCAAATTCATAAATATACATATTTTATAGGGTTATTTTCTTATATCGACAAATATACTCCTTTTACGTGGTTGTTTTCTCATACTCACAAATATATCAAAATTAAGAGTTATTTTCTATGATTGATAAATATCCCCGTATTACGGGGTTGTTTACTAATATTTATAAATATACCCCTCTTACGGGGTTATTTTCTCATATTAAAAAATTTACCCCTTCTATGAGGTTGTTTTCTCAGATTCGCAATTACACTACTTTTACGGGGTTATTTTCTCATATTCATAAATATACACATTTTATGGAGTATTCTCTTATATTAATAAATATATCACTTTTACAGGTCGTTTTCTCATATTAAATTATTAGCACTATTATGGAGTTATTTTCTGAAATTCATAAATATACCCTTTTTTCAGGGTTATTTTCTCATATTATAAAATTAACCTATTTAATGGGTTGTTTTCTCATATTCACAAATATACCACCAATTACGGGATTATTTCCTGAGATTCATAAAAATTCCCGCATTACGGGGTTATTTTCACATATTAAAAAAATTTAACCATTCTACGAGGCTATATTCTTAGACACGCAATTACACTACTTTTACGGGGTTGTTTTCTGAAATTCATAAATATACACATTTTACGGGGTTATTTTCTTATATTGATAAATATATCACTTTTACGAGGTCGTTTTCTCATTAAATTATTAGCACTATTATGGGATTGTTTCCTCAAATTCATAAATATACAATTTATTTTCTTATATCGACAAATATACCCCTTTTATGAAGTTGTTTTCTCATATTATAAGATTCATCCATTTAAGGGGTTGTTTTCTCATACTCACAAATATATCAAAATTACAAGGTTATTTTCTCCAATTAATAAATATCCCCTTATTACGAGGGTATTTTGTCATATTAAAACAATTTACCCCTTCCATGAGTCTGTTTTGTCAAACTCGCAATTACACTACTTTTACGGGGTTGTTTTCTCATATTCATAAAGATATACGTTTTATGGGTTATTTTTTTATATTGATAAATAAACCACTTTATGAGGTCGTTTCCTCATATTAAATTATTAGCACTATTGTGGGATTGTTCTCTCAAATTCATAAATATACACGTTTTATGGGGTTATTTTCTTATACTGATAAATATACCACTTTTACAGGGTCCTTTTCTCTTACTGGTTATTTTATGTGATTGATAAATATCCCTATATTACGGGGTTGTTCTCTCATATTAAAAAATTTACCCCTTCTACGAGGCTGTTTTCTCAGACTAGCTATTACACTACTTTTACGTTGTTATCTTTTCAAATTCATAAATATACACGTTTTGTGGGGTTATTTTCTTATATCTATAAATATAGCACTTTTACTGAGTTGTTTTCACATATTAAATTATTAGCATTATTATGGAGTTGTTTTTCTAAAATCCATAAATATAGACATTTTACGGCGTCTTTTTCTTATATTGACAAATATACCCCTTTTACGGGGTTATTTTTTCATATTATAATATTAATCCCTTTTACGGGGTTATTTTTTCATATTATAGAATTAACCATTTAAGGGGTTGTTTTCTCATACTCACAAATATACTAAAATTATAGTGCTATTCTGTCCGATTGATAAATATCCCCGTATTACGAGGTTGTTCTCTCATTAAAAAACTTACCCCTTCTACGAGGCTGTTTCCCCAGACCCGCAATTACACTAGTTTTACAGGACTGTTTTCTCAGATACATAAATATACACATTTTACAAGATTATTTTCTTATATTGATAAATATACCACTTCTACGGGGTCATTTTCTCATATTAAATTATTAGCACTATTATACGGTTGTTTTCTCAAATTCATAAATATACACGTTTTACGGGCTTATTTTCTTATATCGACAAATATACCACTTTTACGGGGTTATTTTCTCATATTATAGAATTAATCCATTTAAGGGGGTTGTTTTCTTATACTCACAAATATACCAAAGTTACTAATTTATTTTCTCACATTCATAAATATCCCCATATTACAATGTTGTTTTCACATATTAAAAAACTTACCCCTTCTACTAGGCTATTTTCTTAAACTCGCAATTATACTACTTTTACGGGGTTATTTTTTCAGATTCATAAATATACACGTTTTACAAAATTATTTTCTTATATTAATAAATATACCAATTTTATGGGCTCAAACTAAATTATTAGCACTATTATGGGGTTGTTTTCTCAAATTCATAAATAAACTCGTTTTACGAGATTATTTTCTTATATGGACAAATATACCCCTTTACGGGGTTGTTTTCTCGTATTATAAAATTAACCCATTTAAGGGGTTGTATTCTCATACTCACAAATATATTAAAATTACTGGATTATTTTATGTGATTGATAAATATCCCTGTATTACGGGGTTGTTCTCTCACATTAAAAAATTTACTCCTTCCACGAGGCTGTTTTCTCATACTAGCTATTACACTACTTTTCCGTTGTTGTCTTTTCAAATTCATAAATATATACATTTTACGGGGTTATTTTCTTATATCGATAAATATACCACTTTTATGGGGTTGTTTTCTCATATTAAATTATTAGCACTATTATGGAGTTGTTTTCTCAAATTCATAAATATACACATTTTTCGGCGTCTTTTTTATTTATTGATAAATATACCACTTTTATGGGGTTGTTTTTTCAAATTATAATATTAACCCCCTTTTACGTGGTTGTTTTTTCATATTATAAAATTAACCCATTCAAGGGGTTGTTTTCTTATACTCATAAATATACCAAATTACGAGGTTATTTTCTCTGATTGATAATTATCCCCGTATTACGGGATTGGTTTCAAATATTTATAAATATAATCCTAGTACGGGGTTGTTTTTTCATATTAAAAAATTTACCCCTTCTATGAGGTTGTTTTCTCAGACTCGCAATTATACTACTTTTACGGGGTTATTTTCTCGGATTCATAAATATACACGTTTTATGGGTTTATTTTCTTATATTAATAAATATACCACTTTTACGGCGTCGTTTTTTCATATTAAATTATTAGCATTATTATGGGTTTATTTTTTCAAATTCATAACTATATACGTTTTACAGGGTTATTTTCTTATATTGACAAACATACCCCTTTTACGGGGTTGTTTTCTCATATTATAAAATTAACCCATTTAAGGGGTTATTTTCTCATGCTCATAAATATACCACAACTACGGGGTTTCTCAGCTTCATAAATATCCCCGTATTTACGGGGTTGTTTTCACATATTAAAAAATTTATCCCTTCCAATATGTTGTTTTCTCATATTAAAAAATTTACCCGTTCTACGAGGTTGTTTTCTTAGACTCGCAATTAAACAATTTTTATAAGGTTGTTTTCTCAGATTCATAAATATACACGTTTATGGGGTTATTTTCTTATATTGATAAATATACAACTTTTATGGGGTCATTTTCTCATACTAAACTATTAACACTATTATGGGGTTGTTTTCTCAAGTTCATAAATATCCACGTTTTACGGGGTTATTTTCTTGTATTGACAAATATACCCCTTTTTACGGGGTTGTTTTCTCGTACTTACATATATACCAAAATTACAGGGTTATTTTCTTCGATTGATAAATATCCCTGTATTACGGGGTTGTTTTCTCATATTAAAAAATTTACCCCTTCTACGGGGCTGTTTTCTCAGACTCGTAATTACACTACTTTTATGAGGTTGTTTTTACATATTTATAAATATACACGTTTTACGGAGTTATTTTCTTATATTGATAAATATACTACTTTTACGAGGTCGTTTTCTCATATTAAATTATTAGCACTGTTATGTAGCTGTTTTTTAAATTCATAAATATACACATTTTACGGGATTATTTTCTTATATCGACAAATATACCCCTTTTAGCGCACTGTTTTCTCATATTCTAAAATTAACCCATTTAAGGAGCTATTTTTTCATACCAAAATTACGGGGTTATTTTCTTTGAATGTTAAATATTCCCATTTCACGGGGTTGTTTTCTAATTTTTATAAATATACCCCTCTTACGGGGTTATTTTCTCATATTATAAAATTAACAAGTTCTATGAGGCTGTTTTTTCAGACTCACAATTACACTACTTTTACGGGGTTGTGTTCCCAACTATCATAAATACACACGTTCCACGGGGATATTTTCTTATATTGATAAATATACCACTATTACAGGATCATTTTCTCATATTAATTTATTAGCACTATTATGGGATTATTTTCTCAGATTCATAAATATACACGCTTTACGGAGTTATTCTCTTATATTTATAAATATTCCACTTTTACGGGGTTGTTTTCTCATATTATAAAATTAACCCAATTAAGAGGGGTTATTTTCTCATGCTCACAAATATACCAAAATTACGAAGTTATTTTCTCCGATTGACAAATACCCCCGTATTACGGGGTTGTTTTCTCATATTAAAAAATTTACCCCTTCTACGGGGCTGTTTTCTCGGACTCGCAATTACACTACTTTTACGAGGTTGTTTTCTCATATTCATAAATATACACGTTCTACGGGATTATTTTCTTATATTGATAAAAATACTACTTTTATGGGCTCATACTAAATTATTAGCACTGTTGTGGGGTTATTTTCTCAAATTCATAAATATACACGTTTTACGGAGTTATTTTCTTATATGGACAAATATACCCCTTTTACGGGGTTGTTTTCTCATATTTTAAAATTAACCCATTTAAGGGATTTTTTTTATACTCACAAATATACTAAAATTACGGGGTAATTTTATCCGATCGATAAATATCCCTATATTGCAGGATTGTTCTCTCAATTAAAAAGTTTACCCCTTCTATGAGGCTATTTTCTTAGACTAGCAATTACACTACTTTTACATTGTTTTTTCTCAGTTTCATAAATATACAAGTTTACGATGTTGTTTTCTTATATTGATAAATATACCACTTTTACGGGGTCGTATTCTCATATTAAATTATTAGCACTATTATGGGATTGTTTTCTCAAATTCATAAATATACACATTTTACGGGGTTATTTTCTTATATTGACAAATATACCCCTTTTACAGGGTTGTTTTTTCATATTGTAAAATTAACCCATTTAACGGGTTGTTTTCTCATACTCATAAATTTATCAAAATTATGGTGTTATTTTCTCTGATTGATAAATATCCCCGTATTACGGGGTTGTTTTCTAATATTTAAAAATATACCCCTGTTATGGGTTTGTTTCTCATATTAAAAAATTTACCCCTTCTACGAGGCTGTTTTCTCATACTCGCAAGTACAATACTTTTACGGGGTTATTTTCTTATATTTATAAATGTACACGTTTTATAGGATTATATATTATATTGATAAATATACCACTTTTATGCGATCGTTCTCATATATTAAATTATTAGCACTATTATGGGGTTGTTTTCTCAAATTCATAAATATATACGTTTTATAGGATTATTTTCTTATATCGACAAACATATCCCTTTTATGGGGTTGTATTCTCATATTATAAAATAACCCATTTAAGGGGTTAATTTCTCATGCTCACAAATATACAACAATTACGGGGTTATTTCCCCAGATTCATAAATATCCCCGCATTACGAGATTGTTTTCACATATTAAAAAATTTATCACTTCCACGGGGCTGTTTTCTCATATTAAAAAATTTACCTGTTCTACGAGTCCGTTTTTTCATATTAAAAAATTTACCTATTCTACGAGGCTATTTTCTTTGACTCGCAATTACACTACTTTTACGGGGTTGTTTACTTATATTCGTAAATATACATGTTTTACGAGGTTATTTTCTTATATTGATAAATATACCACTTTTATGGGGTCGATTTCTCATACTAAATTATTAGCTATTATGGAGTTTTTTTTCTAAAATTTATAAATATACACATTTTACGGGGTTATTTTCTTATATTGATAAATACACCTCTTTTAAGGCGTTGTTTTTTCATATTATAAAACTAACTCATTTAAGGGGTTGTTTTCTCATACTCACAAATATACCACAATTACGGGGTTATTTTCTCCGATTGATAAATATCCCCGTATTATAGGGTTGTTTTCTCATACTAAAAAATTTACCCCTTTTACGAGGTTGTTATCTTAGACTCACAATTACACTACTTTTACGGGGTTATTTTTTCAGATTCATAAATATACACGTTTTACGGGATTATTTTCTTATATTGATAAAAATACCTCATTTACGGGTTCATACTAAATTATTAGCACTATTATAGGGTTATATTCTCAAATTCATAAATATACACATTTTACGGGGTTATTTTCTTATATGGAAAAATATAACCATTTTACGAGATTGTTTTCTTATATTAAAAAATTTATCCTTCTACGAGGCTGTTCTTAGACTCACAATTACACTATATCTACGGATTATTTTCTCAGATTCTAAAATATACACGTTCTACAGGGTATTCTCTCATATACATATATCACTTTTACGTGGTTGTTTTTTCATATTAAATTATTAGTACTATTGTGGGGTTGTTTTCTCAAATTCATAAATATACACGTTTTTATGGGGTTATTTTCTTATATCGATAAACATGCCCCTTTTACGAGGTTTTTTTCTCATATCATAAAATTAATCCTTTTAAGTTGTTGTTTTTCATATATACAAATATACCACAATTACGGGTTATTTCCTCGTATTCATAAATATCCCCGTATTAAGGGGTTTTCACATATTAAAAAATTTGCCCCTTCTGCTAGGCTGTTTTCTCATATTAAAAAATTTACTCGTTCTACGAGACTGTTTTCTTACACTCGCAATTACAATACTTTTACGTGGTTGTTTTCTCATATTCATAAATACATATATTTTACCATATTATTTTCTTATATTGACAGATATATCACTTTTAACGAATTGTTTTCTCATATTATAAAATTAACCCATTTAAGCAATTGTTTTCTCATACTCACAAATATACCAAACTCATGGGGTTATTTTCTCCGATTGATAAATATCCCCGTATTACGGAGTTGTTTTTTGATATTTAGAAATATACCCCTCTGACGGGGTTGTTTTCTCATATTAAAAAATTTACCCCTTCTACGAGGCTGTTTTCTCAGACTCATAATCACACTACTTTTACGGGGTTATATTCTCAGATTTATAAATATACATATTTTACGGGATTATTTTCTTATATTGATAAATATTCCACTTTTACGGGGCCGTTTTCTCATACTAAATTATTAGCACTATTATGGGGATTGTTTTCTCAAATTCATAAATATACACGTTTTACGGGGTTATTTTCTTATATTAAAAAATTTACCCATTCTATGAGGCTGTTTTCTCAAACTCACAATTACACTATTTTTACGGAGTTGTTTACTTAGATTCATAAATATAAACATCTTACTGGATTATTTTCTTATATTGACAAATATGTCCCTTTTATGGGGTTGTTTTCTCATATTACAAAATTAATTCATTTATGGATAGTTTCTCACATTCAGAAATATACCTAAATTACGGGATTATTTTCTCCGATTGATAAATATTCCCGCATTACGAGGCTGTCTCTCATATGAAAAAACTTACCCCTTCTACGAGGCTGTTTTCTCATACTCACAATTACACTACTTTTATAGGGTTATTTTCTCATATTCATAAATATGCACGTTTTACGGGGTTATTTTTTTATATTAAAAAATTTACCCCTTCTACGAGGCTGTTTTCTCAGACTCGCAATCACACTACTTTTACGGGGTTATTTTCTCAGATTTATAAATATACACGTTTTATGAGTTTATTTTCTTATATTGATAAATATACCAATTTAACGGGGTTGTTTTCTCATACTAAATTATTAGCAATATTATAGGGTTGTTTTCTCAAATTCATAAATATACACGTTTTATGGAGTTGTTTTGTTATATTAAAACATTTACCCATTCTACGAGGTTGTTCTCTCAGACTCACAATTACACTATTTTTACGCAGTTGTTTACTTAGATTCATAAATATAAACGTTGTACTGGATTATTTTCTTATATTGACAAATATGCCCCTTTTACGGGATTGTTTTCTCATATTACAAAATTAATCCATTTAATGGGTAGTTTCTCACACTCAGAAATATACCTAAATTACGGGGTTATTTTCTCCGATTGATAAATATCCCCGCATTACGGGGCTGTCTCTCATATGAACAAACTTACCCCTTCTACGAGGCTATTTTCTCAGTCTCACAATTACACTACTTTTACGGAGTTATTTTCTTATATTTACAAATATGCACGTTTTACGGGGTTATTTTCTTATATTGAGAAATATACCACTTTTACGGGGTCATTTTCTCATATTAAATTATTAGCACTATTATGGGTCTCAAATTCATAAATATACACGTTTTACGAGATTATTTCTTATATCTACAAATATACCCGTTTGACGAGGTTGTTTTCTCATATTATAAAATTAACCCATTTAATGGGTTGTTTTCTCATACTCATAAATATACCAAAATTACGAGGTTGTTTCCTCATATTAAAGCAATTACCCTATCACGACCCCATCTGTGCGCCCGTGACCAGCACTAGGGAATGGGTAGGCGTAAGGCCACCGAATCCCGTAGTTAGCCTAATACTCACTAAGTTAAATAAATCTCATCTCATTTAATATTATTGATTCCACAATTTCGTAACCATTGAATTTACACAATTAATTCGGCCTGCCAGAAGAATTAGGCTAGACCCGAAACTACAAAGCATTACAACTGATATATCTACTATTTCAACCAGTATATCTACTATTTCTATTGCGGAGAATCTAAGAATTTATAAATTTACATACCAAATCAAATACATCACCCGATGATGAAGGAGTTGGGTTACTAGAAAAGAGTCGCAGGAAGACTAACAGTCGCGGATTTGAAAAACAGTAAAATTAAGACTGTCAATCTCGAGAGTGAGTTAAAATCATATATCTAAAAATATTTGCATATACTTCGATCATACATTTATTTAATTTAAAATAAGCCTTAAGTCATGTAAAAATATTCGTGTCATGCCATGCTTAAATTAAATAAAATAATTTTCACATGCTACGGGACGGAGTACTCTAGTAGAATCCTAATCCCAACACAAACATCTCGATCAATCTCCATTGACATCTCGTCTAATCTCAACTTTAACATCCCGACTAATTTCATTCTAATAGGACTGGCGCCCAGAGAGCAAAGCTCGACCAGGGTCCTTAACTCCAGTCCGGTGACTTAATGTTCACATCAGCCTTAGCCTTTGGGCTCTCTTATTTCAATAAGACTGGCGCCTAGAGAGCAATGCTCGACCAGAGACCTTACCTCCAGTCTGGTCAGTTAAGTATCCAAATAAGCCACCGCCCAGAGAGCAATGCTCGACCAGGGACCTTTACTCCGGCAACCACACTCTACTAAGCCCAGAGAGCGATGCTCGACCAAGGCAAGTCCTAATCTTTTCCTTTTAAATTTACCTATTTACCATTTTTCCATCACTCTCGGATTTATACCGGAACACTCATCAAACTAATACGTTCTACTGTCGTCCCATCCCGTGTCATCATGTAATAATAAAATCAATGATAAAGGAAATGATATATAAATGAATAGTAATCAAAAGCATGATACAAATGAATAATAATTAAATGGATAATTACGAATCAAAATTTATGCATGACACGTGCATAATCGATATATGACTTTAACTCACTGCTTTGGCGACCTCCTAGCTCTGCTTCGGTACCTCGATTGGAGCGAACCGAACAGACGGCTTATCTAATCATAGAAAATAATTAATTAATAACGCTGAAACAATTGACCATTAACCCTAGGTCTAGATTCCTAGGACTGACTGTTTAAGAATCACGACTAGGGTAAATTCTACCGAAAATTTGGCAGAACCTCCCCTAAAATACGGACGTTTAGCCCCCGTAAAATGGGTCCAGGACCTGTTAGAAAAACACTACAAATATCCAACAATTCATACAACGGGAGTCGGGTCCCCAAGACTTCACTATTTTCCCGACTCCGCCACACAGCATAAAAATCACAACCACGGCAGGCAGTCCGACAAACAATTATTTTTAACTCACAAATATCATTTAATACTCGACACAAATCAATAAGCATAAATTAAATCAAAGAATTCTTAAATCAACGGGCCAAAGAAAATTGCCGAGACGTTTGATCGCTCGGTCGACTCGCCTCTAGTCGCCAGAGTCCGATCGACGATCCGAACACACCATCGAACTCGAAACGACGCGCTGATGACGATCCTTGCTTCCAATTTTCCGATCATCCGAAGCGATTTAAGGACGATCTCGGCCATCGATTTGTAAATGGAGCCCGGTGCCATTGCGAAGCTTAAGCTGAGGAGAGTCGGGATACGCCATCCAATCATCCATAGCTTGCCGGAGCTTGCTGGAAAATCCAGAAAATGCAGCTGTCAACTCCTCGCCGGAACTCCCTCCTCTGGCCACCAAAGCCGACGCCGCCACTCCCAAAAGAAAGCCTTCAACTCACCAGTCAAATTGAGACCAAGATCTTAGCCAAAGGATGCAGGAAACGGCTGGAATGGTGGCAAGAAAACTACTGCCACCTCTCGCACTCTCTCTCCGATCGCCGCTTGTTGGATCATTGCGGGCTTTGCCACACTTCCGGAGCTCGCCACCGCCGGCCATGGGGATGCAGCTCCCTCCCCCGCTTCTTCCTCCTCCTTTCTTCTTTTCTTCTTTCTTTCCTTCCAATATCGACATTAGGTCCCTGCATTTTTCTTTCTTATCTTTTGGTCCCTCAACTTTTTTAATTACAACAATTTCACCCTGCAGAATTTCTAATTAACCCCTAAACTTTTCTCAGCCTTTCAATTAAGCCCTTAACTAATTAATTTGGCCAAATTAGAATTATTGAAAATACATAATTACATATATACCCTTGCTTTTTTAAATGTAAAATTACCAAAAAGCTCTTGCCGACATATTTAATTACAAAAATACCAAACATACAAATTTTTATTAAAACTCAATAATAATAAAATTATACTTTTAATTCTCATCCCAAAATAAATTTTCAATTAAATCCTAACACAATTAATTTAATTAATTAAATTGCTAGATATTTTTTCAATTAAATTTAACACTATTAACTAATTAAATATCCTTTTTTCCTAATAATTCTTTTATAAAAACATCATTTACAAACTCTTCCATAATTTTCCAATATATAATTTAATTAAATATATTCATTTGAAAAAACTTGAATAACCGAAATATAATTTATTCCTCAAATAATTTACTTAATTAACTCCTTAGAAATCAAACTAATTAGATATGGAAAATAACTCATTTATTTATCTAACATTAAAATTTCTATTACACCATTCCAAATTAAACCAAATAAAAATAAAGTAAAATTAATTTAAATCAAAAGTCATTTATTAATTATTATTAAAGAAAATTTTCGGATATTACATACCCGTTCTACGAGGTTGTTTTCTCAGACTCGCAATTACACTATTTTTACAAGATTATTTTCTCAGATTCATAAATATCCCCGTATTATGTGGTTGTTTTCACATATTATAAAATTTACCCATTCTATGTGGCTGTTTTCTCATATTAAAAATCTTACCCTTCTACGAGACTGTTTTCATAGACTCGCAATTACACTACTTTTGCAGGATTGTTTTCTCAGATTCGTAAATACACACGTTTTATGGGGTTATTTTTTTATATTGACAAATATACCACTTTTACGAGGTTGTTTTCTCATATTATAAAATCAACCCATTTAAGGGGTTGTTTTCTCATACTCACAAATATACCAAAATTACGGGGTTATTTTCTCCCATCGATAAATATCCCCGTATTACGGGGTTGTTTTCTCATATTAAAAAATTTACCTATTTTACAGGTTGTTTTATCAGAGTCGTAATTACAATACTTTTACGGGGTTTTTTTTCATGTATTCATAAATATCCCTGTATTAAAGGGTTATTTTCACATATTAAAAAATTTACCCCTTCCACGAGGCTGTTTTCTCATATTAAAAAATTTACCCGTTCTATGAGTTTGTTTTCTTAGACTCGCAATTACACTACTTTTACGAGGTTGCGTACTCAGATTCATAAATATACATATTTTACGGGGTTATTTTCTTATATTGATAAGTATACCACTTTTATGGTATCATTTATTAACCCATTTAAGTGGTTGTTTTCTTATACTCACAAATATACCAAAATTACGGGATTATTTTCTCCGATTGATAAATATCCCCGTATTACGGCGTTGTTTTTCAATATTCATAAATATAACCCTCTTACTCGGTTATTTCTCATATTAAAAAATTTACCCTTTCTATGAGGTTGTTTTCTCATACTCGCAATTACACTAATTTTACAGGGTTGTTTTCTCATATTCATAAATATACACGTTCTACGGGGTTATTTTCTTTTATGGTGTTATTTTCTCATATTATAAAATTAACCCGACATAGATATTTGTGTCTAGTACCTTTAATGAAAATTTCACTTCAATTTCTTGACTATTAAAGGGGTTAAGGATAGCTCAACATAACCAGCTTCAATAATCCTGATAGACAGAGCAATTAAATTATGACCTTGATTGATCATGTTATAGACAGACCTAGCTCCAATTCAAAACCAAAAAGTTATAGAAAATTCCCACAAGTTTCTTCACAAATAAACCAAACTCAATTTGGATTTTCCTATCTTAAGATAGATAAAAAGTATCTCGACTACATTTAACTCATGAACTCTGTAAATCTAGTTCACAGAGTTGACTTTGAAACATTCCTGCGATTTATAGAAAAGGCATTTTGAGCTAAAATTTTAATCAGAACTATATTTATCTGTCTAGTACATGAAATAAAAGTTTCACTTCCATTGGATGACCACAAGTAAATTTATAGGGGTCGAATTATAGTCAGCTCAACTATTCTAACAGATTAATCAATAAAATATTTCCTCTAATCGAACTAACATAGAAAGCTGAATCAGATCAAGCTAAAAGAGGAACAGTTTTAGAGGACTCTTTAAAATTTCTGGATCATTAAATAACATTCAATTTAGAGCTTCCTAGCTCAAGATATGATCAAAACAATAAGACTGAAAAACCATAATCATCAAACCCGAATTTTGTAATTTGAAAACCCTAATTTAAATCAACCAAAACATTAACCAAATCAATCACCAAAGGCTTCTAGGATGAAACTAAAGCTTGGAAATTTTTTTTGATCACCAATTTCACTTGCAAATCAAGCCTAAACTTGAAGGATCAAGCAGCCCACTTCAAGCTCTCTCTCTCTCTCTCTCTTTTTTCTTCTTTTCTCTCCCTTTCTCTTTTCTTTTCTTTCCATATCTGTCTGCAGATCCAATTTGGGTAAATAAATGTTAAATTATTCATTTAAGCCCTTAATGAAATGGCTTTGTTACCTATAAACCCTCAAGCTTATAATTGTGAAATTAAGGACAATCATTTGTTTTAATTGAGTCCTTTCATCTATAACTATATCTATATATATACTAACTTATACTTAAATTCTATCAACATATGTGTAAATGAAATGCAAAAATTAATGCAAATATACCTATAGCTAGAGTACGGGTGTGACAATTCTTCCCACCTTAGGAAATTTCCTCCTCGAAATTTGCTAGAGTAAATGAGGATATTGGTTTCTCATATCTTTCTCTCATTCCCAAGTAGCCTCCTCACTTCTGTGGTGTTTCCATAATACTTTTACCAAAGGTATGGTTTTATTTCTCAACACCTTAGTTTCCCTAGCAATAATGGCAATTGGTTCTTCTTCATAAGATAAATTATCCTTTTGCAAAATATGACTAGGATCATTCCATACCTCCTCAACATGGACACATGGAAAACATTATGAATTTGAGACAATTTTGGAGGTAAGACCAACCTATAGGCTATTGGACCAACCCTCTTAATCACCTCATGTGGACCAATAAACCTAGGGCTCAATTTCCCTCTTTTTCTAAATTGTAATACTCCTCTCCAAGGTGAAACCTTCAACAAAACCTTATTACCCACATTGTATTCAATCGGTTCCCTCTTCATGTCTGCATAACTCTTTTGTCTATCTTGGGCTTAGGCGATCCCGAATTAGTTGAATCTTCTCTGTTGTCATTTATACAATTTTTGGACTAACTAACTGTCTTTCCCCAACTTCATCCCAACAAACTGGAGTTCGGCAATTTCTACCATATAAGGCTTCATAAGGTGCCATCCCCAAGCTAGAATGAAAAGTGTTATTGTAGGCAAATTCCATCAAAGGTAGATGTTTATCCCAGCTACCCTGTAATTCCATTACACAAATTCGAAGCATGTCTTCCAATGTCTAGATTGTCCTCTTTGACTCACCATTTGTTTGGAGATGAAAAGCTGCACTAAACCTCAATTTAGTATCCAAAGCATACTACAAACTTGGCCAAAATCTGGATGTAAATCTTGGATGCCGATCTAATACAATAGAGAATGGAACACCATGCAATCTGACCACTTCTCTGATGTAGATTTCAGCAAGTCTATCTAATGAATAACTCACTTTCCCAGGTAAAAAGTGAGCTAACTTAGTGAGTCGATCAACAATTACCCAAACTGCATCATGTCCCTGTTGAGTTCTAGGCAATCTAATCACAAAATCCATTGTAATATGCTCCCACTTCCATTCAGGAATAGGAAAAGGTTGCAATGTTCTTGCTGGATGCTGATGTTCTGCTTTAACCTGTTGGCAAACTAAACATTTAGCCACAAAATCTGCAATGTCTTTCTTCATCCCTGACCACCAATAGTTGTCCTTTAAAGTATGGTACATTTTTATACTTCCTGGATGCATAGCATATGCTGAATTGTGTGCTTCCTCCATTATCTCTCTTTTCAGATTTTCAACATTAGGTACACATAATATGTCCCCATAAAGTAAAGTACCATCTTCTGAAATCATAAAATATGCTCCACTGCCTTGTTGGACTTGCTCTTTGATCTTCACCATTTGTTCATCTTGACTCTGTGCCTCCCTAACTTTATCAATCAATACTGGTCAAATCTTCAAAATAGCAACCAATGCTCCTTTCTTACCTTAAGCTAACTCCACATTCAATGCCCTCAACTCAAATAACAATGGCATTCGCTTAGAGCGAATATAAGATAAGTTACCTAAGGACTTCCTACTAAATGCATCTGCTACCACATTAGCCTTTCCTGGCTGATATTCAATAGTTAAGTCATAATCTTTTAGGAGTTCTATCCATCTTCTTTGTCTTAAGTTCAACTATTTTTGACTTAGTATGTACTTCAAGCTCTTGTGATCTGTGAAAATTTGACATTTCTTACTATACAAGTAATGCCTCCAAATCTTTAAGGCAAAAATAATTGTTGTTAGCTCTAGGTCATGTGTATGATAGTTCAACTCATGTGGCCTTAATTGTCAAGAAGCATATGCTACTACCTTGCCTTATTGCATCAATACACAACATAAACCATTTCTAGATGCATCACTATACACAACATATTATAGCCCCGTCACTAGAAGTGTCAACACTGGTGCTAAAGTTAACCATGCCTATAATTGATCAAAACTGTGTTGGCATTCTTCATTCCAGACAAACTTCACATTCTTTCTTAGTAGCTTTGTCAAAGGTGAAGCTATAATGGAAAAGTTTTGCACAAACCTCCTATAATAGCCTGCCAACCCTAAGAAACTACGTACCTCATGTACACTAGTAGGTGGTTTCCAACTGACAACTGCCTCGATCTTCTTAGGATCAACATACACTCCTTCAGCTGAGATGACATGGCCCAAAAATACCACTTTTTCTAGCCAGAATTCACACTTGCTAAACTTGGCATACAATTGTTTATCCTTTAGTCTTTGTAGTGCAATTCTCAAATGCTCAATATGCTCTTCCTTTGACCGCGAATACACCAAAATGTCATCAATGAATACAATGACAAAGTTATCTAGATAAGCTTGAATACTTTGTTCATCAAATCTAAGAATGCAGCAGGAGCATTTGTTAACCCAAAGGGCATTACTAAGAATTCATTATGCCCATATCGAGTTCTAAACGCTATTTTAGGCACATCTGCTTCCTTAATCTTCAGCTGGTGATACCCGGATCTCAAATCGATCTTTTGAAAATACTCTAGCTCCTCGCAATTAAAGCATATGCATTATCACCAAAAATAGCTAACCTACTAAAAATGACATCATGTGATGATGCTGCCTCCTATTGTGTCATGGCAAATACTCTAGGTTCTACTGAAGTTCTCTCTGTATATACAGGCCGAATAGGTTAAGTCGATGTAGATGCACCACCCTCTCTACTAACACCGGCTCCTAAACCTCCACCCGTACCTCTACCAAAGCCAAAAGTCCTACCTCCTCTACTAGTTGTGCTTTGAACTCCTCTACCAGCACTAGTACCAAACTGTGCCAAATTAGGACAATCCCTCCTAATGTGCCCGGATCCACCACACTCAAAACACTGTATAGTTCTCTTCCTACAATCTCCCTCATGGATACGACCACAAATAGCACAAGCTGTAGTCCTTCTAAATGAACTACCCACACTTGCCACCGGCTGTCTCACAGAGCTTTGATTGAACTGAGAAGACTGTAGTTTATAAGTGCCTGACCAAGTCCAAGGTCCTCTACTGCCTCTAGGTCCTCCTATCTCTGATATTTATTGAGACATACCATCTCCCTTATTGAATCTCTTTTGGTTCCCTATCCAAAATGAGGCCTTTAATTTGCTTTCTTGCTCTATTTCCTCCCTAAGTTTTTCTTTCTCTATTGCCTTCTCAACCCAGCCTCTAAAATGCTAGCCTTCATAGAATGATAACTTATTCTTTAGCACTGTTTGTAAGCCCTCCTTGAATCTGTAGCACTTTTGAGTCTCAGTTGGAAAGATGTCATAAACATATTTATATAAATCTTCAAATCTGTCAACATATTCCTGCACAGTCATACTTCCTTGTTTTAGGGCAATTAACTCATTTTGCCTCTCTACTTTGAATGCATCAGTCAACATTCCTTACAAAATTCTGCCTTGAATACATCCCATGTCAACTGATTCCCATGCAATATCCTAACTCTAGTAAACCATGCATCTGAGGTGTCATGTAGTAAACCATACACATCACTGACCTTCTGTGCTTTTGTGAATTCAAGTGTATTGAATGCTTTCTCATTTGTCTTCAGCCACTTACTTGCCTCTCTAGAATCAATGGAACTATGGAATTCATACGCCCCACACTTCTTTGCATGCTCAATAATGTCCCTAGGCCTTCTTCTCTATTCTTGAGCTGTCAAAGTGGCAATAATAGTCTCTGAAAGTATCTTCAGATCAAGCTGCAAAATAGGTACAACCGGGGGGGTGGGGGTGGCGGAGGTGGAGGTTGCTCAACAATAGGGGTCCTAGCCTCAGACTCTAGCTCAGGATTTGTACTACCCCTAAACTCTGCCCGATCACTACCTTGTTGGCCAACTCTCCCTTGTCTAGGTGGCCTACCACGTTTCCTTCTCGGTGGCATCCTATAAATATAACAAAAACATTTACAATATTTCATCAAACTACAGCAAAAGCATAGTTTAAAGGACCATTTAACAAAGCTTTGACACTAAAATTGTCACACCCTGTCTCATATAGCCCGAGGTGGACACTTAAAACCATCCATTAACATTATTACTTAGTTAGTCTAAATCTACAAAAATGATTTAAATTAATCTCTTATAAAATTTTAGAGCTATTCATACATAAAATTTAGAAAACTAGAACTTTTAAAGTAATATGTTTTACGAATAGTGAAATACATATGAATAGTGAAACACGTATAAAAGTAACCAGATGTTCATCATTAAATTAATATAAAACACATTTCCAAACAATTATATTATATACATAAATTATCCATCATTATTTGACTTATAAACAAATTCTTTTACAAATTTGCACAAATAAAAATAAGAAATAAAGTACAAGGCTTCTCTGACAAGGATGTTGGCCAACCTTATTATGATACTTTATACACACTATCTTAGCTCAATCACCTACTATCAAGTTCTGTTATCTAAAAAGATTTTTAAAACAGAGTAAAATGAGTACAAAAATACTCAGTGGATAGATGTCACAAGTAGAAAATAATTTAACTAAATTAAATATAATAAACATCTCAAATTAAGATAATGGAGTATTTATAATCGAATTATCATTCACTTTAAACATCAAATCCATTCTCACTTTCAATATGTTCAAAATTAATTAATTAAAACACGTGCCTTTGTAAACATCAATACATCCTTTCATTTGTATTAACCATCCCTATAACAAGCATCACAACTCGGCAATGACATATAGGCCATCACCTCTAGGCACACTAAAACAATGTTAACACATTTGTAGTTCAATAAGAATTCAAATAAAACCATCTCTGTCATAATCCAAGCTGATCAAGAACTCAAATAAATCAACAAGTATAAAAGAATATCTCAAATCATATTATCAAATAAAACACATAGTAATAAGTCATTTAACTTGTAAACTTGAAACCTTTGAAAGCTTAAAGTTTAAATATAAAATTCAAGTATCAACAAGGTTGAATGGAAACCATTTTAATACATAATTTCAGATCTATAAAACAATATTAAAAATATCATTTTATTAATGTTATGAAATGATTTAAAAAGCTTGAACATCTACTCATCAAAATAGTCTACAATACATACAATCAATTCGCCGAATTGATTAGTTTGCACCTCCACTTCCTTTGCCTTTTCCAGCACCTAAAGCATGACATTTATTTATAAATCATCAACATAATAATTACATATATTGATATAATCATGCAGCCCCCAAACTATATACAAAATTTAAAAATTAACTTAACTCTACAAACCAGCCTTATTAACTCAATAAGAGTTGTTTTCAAGACTATATTGAAAAAAATTTCTCTAACCTGTAGAGAAGGAATTTTAACCTTAATTTTTAATTAGACATAGATATTTATGTATAGTACCTTCAATAAAAATTTCACTTTAATTTCTTGACTATTAGAGAGGTTAAGGATAGCTCAACATGACCAGCTTCAATAATCCTAATAGACAAAGCAATTAAAAGTATGGCCTTGATTGATCATGTTATAGACAGAAGTAGCTCCAGTTCAAAACTAGAATTTTATAGAAAATCCCCACAAGTCTCTTCATAAATAAATCCAACCTAATTTGGATTTTCCTATCTTAATATATATGAAAAGTATCTCGACTACATTTAACTCACGAACTCTATAAACCTGGTTCACAGAGCTGACTTTGAAACATTCCTGGGAATTATAGAAAAGGCATTTTAAGCTAAAATTTTAATCAGAACTATATTTATGTGTCTAGTACATGAAATAAAAATTTCACTTCCATGGGATGACTACAAGGAAATTTATAAGGGTCGAATTACAATTAGCTCAACTATTCTGACAAATTAAGCAATAAGATGTTTCCTCTAATTGAACTAACATAGAAGCTGAATCAGATCAAGCTAAAACAGGAACAGTTTTAGACAACTCTTCAAAATTTTTAGATCATCAAATAACACTCAATTTAGAGCTTTCTAGCTTAAGATATAATCAAAGTAATAAGACTAAAAAACTAGAATCATCAAACCCAAATTCTGTAATTTGAAAACCCTAATATAAATCAACCAAAATATTAAAATTACTTACCAATTCAATCATCAAAGGCTTCTAGGATGAAATTAAAGCTTGGAAATTGTTTTTGACCACTAATTTCACTTGCAAATCAAGCCTAAACTTGAAGGATCAAGCTCTCTCTCTCTTTCTTTTTTCCTTCCTTTCTCTCCCTTTCTCTTTACTTTTCTTTCCATATGTGTCTCCAGATCCAATTTGGGTAAATAAATGATAAATTGTTCAGTTAAGCCCTTAATGAAATGGCTTTGTTACCTATAAACCCTCAAGCTTTCAATTGTGCAATTAAGGACAATCATTTAGTTCAATTGAATCCTTTCCTCTATAACTATATATATATATACTAACTTAATTAAATTCTATCAACATGAGGTTATCGACAAAAAAGATTTGTCTAAGTCACTTCGTTTCTTTTTGCCCAAGTTACTTCTTTTTTTGTCCAAGTTTCTTCTCTTTTTGTCTAACTCACTTCATTTTTTCTTTGTGGGTTTCGGGAATATTCCCATTCATAGATTCGAAATCCATATCTATGAATTGAAAGGTCCGAATGATCCACTCTACAATCAGCTGTTAGAATCAATAGGTCTTCAAATTGTTCATTTGAAAAAATGGAAGCCCTTCTTATTGGATGATCATGATACTTCCCAAAAATTGAAATTTTTTATTAATGGAATGAAATGTAAAAAAATGCAAAAATGAATACATATATACCTATAGCGAGAGTACGGGTGTGACAATACTACTTTAACAGAGTTGTTTTCTCATATTCATAAACATACACGTTTTACGGAGTTATTTTCTTATATTGATAAATATACCACTTTTACGAGGTCGTTTTCTCATATTAAATCATTAGCACTATTATGGGGTTGTTTTCTCAAATTCATAAATATACACATCTTATGGGATTATTTTCTTATATCGACAAATATACCCCTTTTAAGAGGTCATTTTCTCATATTATAAAATTAACCTATTTAAGGGGTTGTTTTCTCATACTCACAAATATACCAAAATTATGAGGTTATTTTCTCCCATTAATAAATATCCGCGTATTACGGGGTTGTTTTGTCATATTAAGAAATTTACCCCTTCTACGAGGCTGTTTTCTCAGATTCGCAATTACACAACTTTTACGGTGTTGTTTTCTCAGATTCATAAATATACACGTTTTACGGGGTTATTTTCTTATATTGAAAAATATACCACCTTTATAGGGTCGTTTTCTCATATTAAATTATTAGCACTATTATAGGGTTTTTTTGTCAAATTCATAAATATATACGTTTTACGGGGTTATTTTCTTATATCGACAAATATATCCCTTTTACAGGGTTGTTTTCTCATACTCACAAATATACCAAAATTAAGAGGTTATTTTTCTCCGCTTGATAAATATCTCTGTGTTACGGGATTGTTTTCTAATATTTATAAATATACCCCTCTTACGAGGCTATTTTCTCACACTCGCAATTACACTACTTTTATGGGGTTATTTTCTTATATTGATAAATATACCACTTTTACGATGTCGTTTTCTCATATTAAATTATTAGCACTATTATGGGGTTGTTTTCTCAAATTTATAAATATACACATATTACGAGGTTGTTTTCTCATATTTTAAAATTATCCTATTTAAGGGTTTATTTTCTCATACTCACAAATATACCAAAATTACGGGATTATCTTCTATGATTTATAAATATCCCCATATTACGAGGTTGTTTTCTAATATTTATAAATGTACCCCTCTTACGGAGTTGTTTTCTCATATTAAAAAATTTACTCCTTCTAAGAAGCTGTTTTCTCAGACTCGCAATTACACTACTTTACAGGGTTGTTTTCTCATATCCATAAATATATACATTTTATGGGGTTATTTTCTTATACTGACAAATATACCCCTTTTACGAGGTTGTTTTCTCATATTATAAAATTAACCCATTTAAAGGGTTGTTTTCTCATACTCACAAATATACCAAAATTACAGGGTTATATTCTTCGATTGATAAAAATCCTCGTATTACGGTATTGTTTTCTCATATTAAAAAATTTACACCTTCTACGAGGTTGTTTTCTTAGACTCGCAATTACACTACTTTTATGGGATTATTTTTTTATATTCATAAATATACATGTTTTACGGGGTTATTTTCTTAAATTGATAAATATACCAGTTTTACAGGATCGTTTTCTCATATTAGATAATTAGCACGATTATAGTGTTGTTTTTTGAAATTTATAAACATACATGTTTCATGGGGTTATTTTCTTATATCGACAAATATACCCTTTTTTCGGGGTTGTTTTCTTATATTATAAAATTAACATATTTAATTTATTATTTTCTCATACTCACAAATGTACCATAATTACAGGATTATTTCCTCAGATTCATAAATATCCTTGTATTGCGGGGTTATTTTCACATTTTAAAAAATTAATCTCTTCTATGAGGCTGTTTTCACATACTAAAAAATTTACCCGTTCTACGAGGTTGTTTTCTTACACATACAATTACACTACTTTTATGGGGTTATTTTCTCAGATTCATAAATACACACGTTTTATGGGGTTATTTTCTTATATTCATAAATATACCACTTTTACGGGGTCATTTTCTCATATCAAATTATTAACACTATTATGGGATTGTTCTGTCAAATTTATAAATATATACGTTTTACGGGGTTGTTTTTTTATATCAACAAATATACCCCTTTTACGATGTTGTTTTCTCATATTATAACATTCACTCGTTTTAAGGGGTTGTTTTCTCATACTCACAAATATACTAAAATTACGGATTATTTTCTCCAATTAATAAATATCCCTATATTACGGGTTTATTTTCTCATGTTAAAAAAATTTACCCCTTCTACAAGGCTGTTTTCTCAGACTCGTTAATTACACTACTTTTTACAGAGTTGTTTTCTGAGATTCATAAATATACACGTTTTACGAGGTTATTTCCTTATATTGATAAATATACAACTTTTACAGGATCCTATTCTCATATTAAATTATTAGCATTATTATGTAGTTGTTTTGTCAAATTCATAAATGTACATGTTTCACGGGGTTATTCTCTTATATCGACAAATATACCCCTTTTATAGGGTTGTTTTCTCATACTCACAAATATACCAAAATTAAGGGGTTATTTTCTATGATTGATAAATATCCTCGTATTACGAGGTTGTTTTCTAATATTTGTAAATATACTACTCTTACGGGGTTATTTTCTCATATTAAAAATTTACCCCTTCTATGAGGCTGTCTTCTCAGATTCGCAATTAAACTACGTTTACGGGGTTATTTTCTCAGATTTATAAATATACACATTTTACGGAGTTATTTTCTTATTTTCATAAATATACCACTTTTAGGGGGATTGTTTTCTCATATTAAATTATTTGTACTATTATGGGGTTGTTTTCTCAAATTCATAAATATACACCTTTTTTGAGGTTGTTTTCTCATATTATAAAATTAACCCATTTAATGGGTTGTTTTCTCATACTCATAAATATATCACAATTACGGGATTATTTCCTCAGATTCATAAATATCGCCGTATTACGGGGTTGTTTTCACATATTAAAAAATTTATTCATATTAAAAATTTATCCGTTCTACAAGGAAGTTTTCTTAGACTCGCAATTACATTACATTTACGGGATTGTTTTCTCAGATTCATAAATATACACGTTTTACGGGGTTATTTTCTTATATTGATAAATATACCACTCATTAAATTATTAGCACTATTATGAGATTCTTTTTTCATATTCATAAAGATACATGTTTTACGGGGTTATTTTTTTATATTGATAAATATACCACTTTTACGAGATCGTTTTCTCATATAAAATTATTAGCACTATTATGGGGTTGTTTTCTCAAATTCATAGATATACACGTTTTACGGGGTTATTTTCTTATATTGATAAATATACCACTTTTACGGGGTCCTTTTCTCATATTAGATTATTAGCACTCTTATGGGGTTGTTTTGTCAAATTCATAAATGTACATGTTTTACGGGGTTATTTTCATATATCGACAAATATACCCCTTTTAGGGGGTTGTTTTCTTATATTCACAGATATACCAAAATTAAGGAGTTATTTTCTACGACTGATAAACATCACCGTATTACGGAGTTATTTTCTAATATTTATAAATATATCCCTCTTACGAGGTTATTTTCTCATATTAAAAATGTACCCGTTCTACGAGGCTGTTTTCTCATATTCGCAATTACACTACTGTTACGGATTGTTTTCTTATTTTCATAAATATACCACTTTTAGGAGGGATTGTTTTCTCCTATTAAATTATTTGCACTATTATGGGGTTGTTTTCTCAAATTTATAAATATACCCCTTTTTTGGGATTATTTTCTAATATTATAAAATTAACCCATTTAATGGGTTGTTTTCTCATAATTACAAATATACCACAATTACGTGATTATTTCCTCAGATTCATAAATATCCCCATATTACGGGGTTGTTTTCACATGTTAAAAAGTTTACCCCTTCTACGAGGCTGTTTTCTCATATTAAAAAATTTACCCGTTCTACGAGGCTGTTTTCTTAGACTCGCAATTACACTACTTTTTCGGGATTATTTTCTCATATTCATAAATATATGCATTTTACGGAGTTATTTTCTTATATTGATAAATATAGCACTTTATGGGGTCGTTTTCTCATATTAAATTATTAGAAGTATTTTGGGATTATTTTCTCAAGATTATAAATATACACGTTTTACGGGATTTTTTCTTATACCGACAAATATACCCCATTTACGAGATTGTTTTCTCATATTATAAAATTCATCCATTTAAGGGTTGATTTCTCATTCTCACAAATATACCAAAATTACAGGGTTATTTTTTCCGATTAATAAATATCCCCGTATTACGAGGCTATTTTCTCATATTAAAAAATTTAGCCGTTCTACGAGGCTGTTTTTTTAGACTGGCAATTAGACTACTTTTACGTGGTTGTTTTTTTTATTCATAAATATACACGTTTTACGGGGTTATTTTCTTATATTGACAAATATACCACTTTTATGAGATCGTTTTTTCAAATTAAATTATTAGCACTATTATGAGATTGTTTTCTCAAATTCATAAATATATACATTTTACAGGGTTATTTTCTTATATCGATAAATATACTCCTTTTACGAGGTTGTTTTCTCCTATTATAAAATTCACCCATTTAAAGGTTTGTTTTCTCACACTCACAAATTTGTCAAAATTACAGGGTTATTTTCTCCATTTAATAAATATCCCTGTATTACGGGGTTGTTTTCTCATATTAAAAGAATTTACCCCTTCTATGAGGCTGTTTTCTCAGACTCGCAATTACACTACTTTTACAAAGTTGTTCTCTCAGATTAATAAGTATGCACGTTTTACGGAGTTATTTTCTTATATTGATAAATATACCACTTTTACAGGGTCGTTTTCTCATATTAAATTATTAGCACTATTATGGGTTGTTCATAAATATACATGTTTTACTGGGTTATTTTCTTATATTGACAAATATACCTCTTTTACGGGGTTGTATTCTCACACTCACAAATATACCAAAATTAAGGGGTTACTTTCTCCGATTACTAAATATCCCCGTATTACGGAGTTGTTTTCTAATATTTATAAATATACCCCTCTTACGAGGCTGTTTTTTCATATTGAAAAATTTACCCCTTCTACGATAATGTTTTCTCAGATTTGCAATTACACTACTTTTACGGGGTTGTTTTCTCAGATTCATAAATATACACGTTTCACGGTGTTATTTTCTTATATTGATAAATATACCACTTTTACAAGGTCGTTTTCTCATATTAAAGTATTAGAACTAGTATGAGGTTGTTTCTTCAAATTTATAAATATACACGTTTTACGGAGTTATTTTCTTATATCGACAAATATACCCATTTTACGGAATTGTTTTCTCATATTCTAAAATTATCCTATTTAAGGGGTTGTTTTCTCATACTCACAAATATACCAAAATTATGGAATTATTTTCTTTGATTTATAAATATCCTCGTATTACGGGATTATTTTCTAATATTTATAAATATATCCCTCTTACGTGGTTGTTTTCTCATATTAAAAAATTTACCCCATTTACGAGGCTGTTTTCTCAGACTTGAAATTATACTATTTTTACAAGATTGTTTTCTCAGATTCATAAATATACATGTTTTACGAGGTTATTTTATGATATTGATAAATAAATATACCCCTTTTACGGGGTTATTTTCTCATATTATAAAATTAACCCATTTAACAGGTTATTTTCTCATTCTCACAAATATACCAAAATTACGGGATTATTTTCTCCGATTGATAAATACCCTATATTACTGTGTTGTTTCACCATATTAAAAAATTTACCCCTTCCACGAGGCTGTTTTCTTATACTCATAATTACACTATTTTTACGGGGTTGTTTTCTCAGATTCGTAAAAATACATGTTTTACAGGATTATTTTCTTAAATTGATAAATATACCATTTTTACAAGGCTATTTTATTATATCAAAAAATATACCACTTTTACGGGGTTGTTTTCTCATACTCACAAATATAACACAATTACGGGATTATTTCCTCAGATTCATAAATATTCCTGTATTATGGGGTTGTTTTCACATATTAAAAAGTTTACCCCTTCTATAAGGCTGTTTTCTTATATTAAAAAATTTATCCATTCTACAATGCTGTTTTCTTAGATTCGCAATTACACTACTTTTACGGGGTTGTTCTTTAAGATTCATAAAGAAACACGAGTTTATGGGATTATTTTTTTATATTGATAAATAAACCACTCTTATGAGGACATTTTATCATATTAAATTATTAGCACTAATATGGGGTTATTTTCTTAAATTCATAAATATACATGTTTTACATAGTTATTTTCTTATATTGACAAATGTACCCTTTTACGGGGATGTTTTCTCATGTTATAAAATTAATCATTTAAGAGGTTCTCTTCTCACACTCTCAAATATACTAAAATTACGGGATTATTTTCTCCGATTAATAAATATTTCCATATTACGGGGTTGTTTTCTCCGATTGACAAATATCCTGTATTATGGGGTTGTTTTCTCATATTAAAAAATTTACCCTTTCTATGAAGTTTTTTTTGCAGACTCGCAATTACATTACTTTTATGGGGTTATTTTCTCAGATTCATTAATATACGCGTTTTATGGAGTTAATTTTTTATATTGATAAATATACCATTTTTACGGGATTGCTTTCTCATATTAAATTATTAGCACTATTATGGGGTTGTTTTCTTAAATACATAAATATACACGTTCTATGGGATTATTTTCTTATATCGATAAATATAGCCCTTTTACGAGGTTGTTTTCTCATATTATAAAATTAACACATTTAAGGGGTTGTTTTCTCATACTCACAAATATACTAAAATTACGGGGTTTTTTTATCTGATTAATAAATATTCCCGTATTACTGGGTTGTTTTCTCATATTAAAAAATTTACTCCTTCTACGAGGCTGTTTTCTCATACTCGCAATTACACTATCTTTACAGGGTTGTTTTCTCAGATTCATAAATATACATGTTATACCGGGTTATCTTTTCATATTGATAAATATACTACTTTTACGGGGTCCTTTTCTCATATTAAATTATTTGCATAATTATGAGGTTATTTTGTCAAATTCATAAAAAAACACATTTTGCGGGCTTATTTTATTATATCGACAAATATATCCCTTTTACGGGGTTGTTTTCTCACACTCATAAATATACCAAAATTACGGGTTTATTTTCTCTGATTGATAAATATTCCCGTGTTATAGGGTTATTTTCTAATATTTATAAATACACCCCTCTTACCGGGTTATTTTCTAATATTAAAAAATTTACCCCTTCTACGAGGTTGTTTTCTCAAACTCGTAATTTCACTATTTTTACGGGGTTGTTTTCTCAGATTCACAACTATGTGTTGAATGATTATGTTATACTATGATTATTATATATGTGTTAATTGTGATATTGGGATGAGGCTTTAGTAGAACATGCCACCTGATGGGTTACATCAGGACCGCGTGCGCCCCGATAATGATTAAAGATAGGTAACAAGGTTATTATGGATCGTTGCCCTGGTCGAGTATAACTCTCTGAGCTGTAAAAGTTGATTGTCGCAGAAAGGTACCTTGTCGAGCAATGCTCTCTAGGCGTTGGCTTAGTTGGGAATCAAGTGTTCAGGCTGGATGTAAGGACCCTGGTCGAGCTTCGCTTTCTAGGCGCCAGACCTATTAGAATTAAGAGAGCCGAAAGGCTGCTAGTAATTGGGGTTAGGGTTCTACTAAGCCACTCGTCCCACAAGTATTAAAATGTATTTTATTTTTAAGATTATGGTATGATTAAAGTATGACTCGTATTTGATGTATATGGCATGTTATACTGATGTAATAATTATTATTTTTCTGCAATAGTCATAAGATTATTTGATTTTAACTCACTCCCGAGACTGACATTCTCAATTTTATTTTTCAGGTGATAGTTAGATTTCTTCGCCTTCCTCCATTGTGACAGTCTGACTTCTTCTTATACTCTAGACCTTCTACAGTAGAGTACTTTTAAATTTTTTATGATTATTCTGGTCCATGATAGACGTAGGATGTTATAAAGACCAGTTAGAATTATTTATGTCATGTCAGTCATGATTAATGATATTTTATTAGCTTTTTATTTGAATTATTGGTCATCTCTATCAGAAATCCTTCTTTAGTCTAATCAGAAAGGATTCTATCATTTCTCTATCCGCAATTCAATATAGATGTATATATACCATATTTATTATATATACTTCTCTTACTCTCATTCTTTCTCGTGCAGTTTTGAATACTCGAACGATCGATTCTTTTTCTTTTTTCTATATTTTTTCTTTTTTCTATATTCATATTAAGTATGAATAACTAATAATGAAAAGAATAAAAAGTTAATAGCCAAGATTCTACTAGTTTACTAAATTCCTATGCATGTACAATTTCTGTTATGTGAGCCCGTTTAGCTCAGAGGTTAGAGCATCGCATTTGTAATGCGATGGTCACTTCGGTCGACCAGATAGTGGCTTTTCTTTATTTGTTTGATTTTTTACATAATTGATAATGCCTTTTTGAAATCAAAGAATATTGAAAAAGTTTCGTTCCCCTTTGCCAAGGGGGACCCATTATTATGTGGTAGGAACTTCAAATTATGAATAAAAGTTCAAAGTTAGAGTAGTTGTAAGGCGTACTATGGGATTTAGTGGCCTTAAGCCTACCCATTCCCTAATGTCGGTCATGGACCCACATATGGGGTCGTGACAAAGTTGGTATCAGAGCTTAGGTTTAGTTTTCCTTCGACCTAGGTTATCTTCCTTAACTACTGCAGAAATTAGGAAATCGAGTCCGTCCTTGTGTGTTTCATTGATTCTAGTATCTGAACTATACGTTAAAGAGTCTGTTGGATTTAATAGCTTGTTGTTTATTTTCAGCTCTTGCCAATACCGAGAACTCAAGCGACTGTAGCTGCAACATCGGCCTAGGAATTCTGCTTAGACGGCCCCTCCAGCCCCAGCCCGTGGTACCAAGAGGTAGGCCTTGAGCAGCATCCTAACCAGATCAGGGCGAGACTCATTAGGTACATGGTGCTGGTGTAATCCAATGGAGGCATTTGTAACCGGTATGATTAGGATGCAGAGGGCCTTAGAGCAATTATTAATCTTCCAGCTGCAGCAGGCTGCCCAGGGTTCAAGAAGTCGTGCTAGTAGGTCCGCTTTCAGAATCCGGACGATGTTCCCATGTCTGAGTACACTAAGTTAAGAACCGTGGAGTTTGATGTGACAGCTGGGGATCCTTTGGACTTCTTAGACGACGTCAAGGAAAGGGCATCTGATTTCACTGTTCTGATAAGAGGACTATTAAGATGGCCGGATTTTCCTTGAAGGGGATAGCATCTCAATGGTTCAGAGACTATATCCGCCCCTTTCTAGATGGATTGTCGTGGAGACAGTTCAGAGACATGTTTGAGGAGTACTTCATCCCTTTTAGTATAAGACAAGAGTACAAAGAAAGATTTGAAAGACTAATTAAGGGAGACATGTCAGTGGTAGAATACACCAGATAATTTGTACAGCTGAATAGGTATGCGCCCTATGCTATAGGGACCAAGGAGAATTTGTACATCAAGTACATTTCAGGACTTAGTCTAGAATTTATTTCCTTGGTTCAGTCTAAGAGGAGTAGCTTTCTAGAAGTGACTGACATGGCGAGACATATGGAGATGCCCTGCAAGGATTTGGTCAAGGGACTGATGATAGTAGGAAAAAGAAGACCAGGGTTGAGGGTCAGTCTAGTGCGTAGCCAGTTGTGCCGTACTACGACAGTAAAGGCTACTCTGGGAGTACCGATCAGTAGACTGGACAGAGAAGCCACCGTATCCATAGAAGGGGTAGGCACAATCGGAAGGGTAGCCGAGGATTCAAAACTGGTCAGAGCTTCAGTAGTAAAGGCGAGTTCAGTCTCGGCGCTCAGTGCACCTGGGCCAAGACTGCATCGATGTCTCTGATCACATCGTGGGGGCTGACTGCCTAGCTTCCAGTAGAGCCTGTTTTAGGTGTAGCAAGATGGGTCATATGGCTCGAGAGTGTCCTTGCTACTTCAGTCGGCCAGCTTTTCCTCAGGGCTTGTCCGCCAGTGCGACTCGACCAGCTTTTCCTGCAACTCCGAGATATTTTCAAGGTGGATCTCAGTATGTTGGCCAGCAAGGCCATGGTTTTGGAAGTAGATCTGCAAGAGGCCGATCTGGGGGTAGAGTTCAAGGTCAAGCTTCAGGCTCTCAGCAGTCAGGCCGGGGGCAAGCAAGAGTGTTCACCCTCACTCCTCAGAATGTGCGAGCCTCAAATGCTGTGGTGTCAGGTACTATTCATGTTTACTATTCTGAAGCTAGAGTTTTATTAGATCCTAGGGCTACCCATTCTTTCGTGTCGCCTAGTTTTGCTTTAAGATTGGATGTCCAGCCCGTTAGACTTCACGTTCCGATGTCGATCACTACGCCGTTAAGTGATACCTTAGAGACCGATGTCATGTTTTCATCATGTCCGGTGTCTATTGAGGGTCGAGATTTGGTTGCTAACCTGATTTTGTTGGATATATTGAATTTTAAAGTGATTTTGGGAAAGGATTGGTTGGCTATGCATTTCGCCATGTTGGACTGTCGGGAGAAACAAGTGACTTTTTAAATTTCTGGAGACTCAGAATTCTATTTTAAAGGCGAGCAGATACCTACTCTATCAAATTTCGTGTCGGCTATTACAGCTAGGCGGATGCTTCGCCGTGGATGTCAGGGATATTTGGCTTTTGTCAGAGATACCTCCATAGGAAAAGGTTGCATCGAGGATGTTTAGGTGGTTTTCGAGTTTCCTGATGTATTTCCAGAAGAACTACCAGGATTGCCGCCCAATAGAGATATAAAATTCTACATCGACGTGGTACCCGGTACAATACCTATTTCTTTGTCGCCCTATCGAATGGCATCAGCCGAGTTAAAGGAGTTAAAGGAGCTGTTGTAGGACCTCCTGGATAAGGGTTTTATTAGACCCAGTACGTCTTCGTGGGGTGCTCCTGTTCTGTTCGTGAAGAAGAAAGATGGTACTTTGCACCTCTATATCGATTACCGGCAACTAAATAAAGTGATGAATCGTAATCGGTATCCGCTTCCTCGTATCGATGACCTATTCGATCAGCTTCAAGGAGCCGTGTATTTCTCCAAGATTGATTTACGATCGGGGTATCACCAGTTGAGGATCCATGGTGAAGACGTGCCAAAGACAACGTTCAAGACTCGTTATGGGCATTATGAGTTTCTGGTGATGTCGTTTGGACTCACTAATGCTCCTGTGGCTTTCATGGATATGATGAATCGAGTGTTCAAGCAGTTCCTAGATTATTTTGTCATTGTATTCATTGATGATATCTTGGTATACTCTAGAAGCGAAGAGGAGCACGCGTGGCACCTGAGGATGGTACTTCAGACTTTGAGGGAGCATCAGTTGTACACTAAGTTCTCCAAGTGCAAGTTCTGGTTAGAAAGTGTTGCTTTTCTAGGGCAAGTTATGTCTAGAGAGGGTATTCAGGTGGATCCCAAGAAAGTGAAGGCGATGGCGAGCTTTCTAGGATTAGCAGTTACTACCGCTGCTTCGTGCAAGAATTTTCAAAGATAGTAGCACCTTTGACTAAGCTGACTCAGAAGAATGTCAAGTTTTAATGGACTGATGTGTGTGAGAGGAGCTTCCAAAAGCTGAAAGACTGTTTGACTTCAGCTCTGGTGTTGACCTTACCCTTTGGGACTGGTGGATTCACAGTGTATTGTGATACTTCTAGAGTGGGTTTGGGTTATGTCCTTATGCAAAACGGAAAGGTAGTAGCTTATGCGTCCAGGCAGTTGAAGAAGCATGAACAGAATTACTCGACCCACGATTTGGAGATGGCAGCAGTAATTTTTGCTTTGAAGATCTGGAGGCACTATCTCTATGGGGAGACGTGCGAGATATAAGCTTAAAGTATATTTTCCAACAGAAGGAATTGAATTTGAGGCAGAGAAGATGGTTAGAGCTTCTAAAGGACTATGATTGTAATATTCTCTACCATCCAGAAAGCGAATGTTGTGGCAGATGCCTTGAGCAGGAAGTCGGTAGGTAGTCTTGCTCATATCAGGGCAGAGAAGAGACCGCTGACTAGAGAGTTGCATGAACTGTATGACTAAGGGCTGCAGATGGAGATATTGGAATCGGGTGCATTGTTAGCACATTTCAGGGTTAAGTCTGTGCTTGTCGACAGAATCAGGATAACTCAAAATCAGGACCAGCAGTTGCGGAAAATCTTGGAAGAAGTGCAGTAGGGTCGAGCTAATGATTTTATTATAAATGATGATAGTACCCTCAGGATGGGCTCTAGGCTGTGTGTTCCCGATGTGGATAATCTCAGAAAGGAGATTTTGAAAGAAGCTCATTGTACAGCTTACAGCGTGCATTCGGGCTCTACCAAGATGTATCATGATTTGAAAGGAAATTATTGGTGGAGTGGGATGAAAAGAGATGTGGTAGAGTTTGTCTCCAAGTGTCTGACGTGTCAACAGGTTAAGTTGGAGCATCAGAAGCCGTCAGGGTTATTGCAACCGCTTCCCATACCAGAGTGGAAATAGGAAAGGATTAATATGGATTTTGTATCGGGTTTACCTAAGACTTCTGCTGGTTATGACTCCATCTGGGTAATTATGGACCGATTGACTAAGTCAGCGCACTTCCTTTCGGTGAAGACTACTGATGGTTGCTATCTATGAAGCTACAATCTAAGGCAGTGTACCTATCGATGCAGTCTAGCACTAATGGCGAGTATCAAGGTCGTTTTCCTCGGGAAAGTGAAAGCCCAGAGTTACTCCTTTATTTTTTGTTATATTAACCTAAATGAATGATGAATAATTTCTAAACTAACTAATAGCTATAAGCTAAGTTCTAAGGGAGATGTAGGCGTAAATGGATAAATGAAATAACCTAGACAAGAAAGCAAACCCAAAGGGAGCCTAAACTAGTTGGCAATCAAACAAAAGATAAAGGATTGATGACTCCAATTATGCTACCCGTGAACGAATTCTTAACTGAATTCGGTTTCTCTCTCTCGATAACCGAATTCCTAAACTTAATAACCTAAAGTTGGAATCTTTTCCAAACGATTGATTCTTAAATTAGCATTAAGCTTTAATCCGCCTCTATTAAGCTTTGTTAATTCTTAATCCAGCTAGTTAATTATCATTATCTCTAAGTGACTATTAACTAGTTCTTGCTATTCAAAATTCCAATTGCCAAATGGACTTCTCAATCACATAAAGCAATCTAAACACCACAATTCACAATGTCTCATGAATAATACATTATCTTATTGATACTGAAAGCAAGAAGAATATAAAACTAACTCAAACAATCCAACAATATAACATTAAGCCAACATAGTAAAAAAATCCCAATGGATTCAATCAATTATCAAAACCTACATGAATTTAATTATAATAATGATTAAAGGTAGAGAAACCCGATTACACCCTTGGATGAGAGTAAACAGCCCCAATTCCTCTTGCTCGAATTAAATCGATTCTTGTTCCTCTTGCTCAATTTGAAACCAATCAACGAGCCTCGCCCAATCTTCAATCTTTAAGGGGAATCTAATTGAAACCTTGGTCCAAGTCTCCTTTTTCCTTGGTTCCAGCTCAGAAAACCTTTAGAGAGAGAAAAATTAGGGTTTGGGACGTTCTCCCCCCATTTTTTTCTCTTTCCTCTTGCTCTTTCTATTAATTATTTCGTCCTGTCACCGCGAACATGGCCGTGTTGATGCCCGTGTTAGGAACACGGGCTGGTGTTGATGGGCGTGTTTGGAACACGGCCCGTGCTAATGCCCGTGTTTCTTTCTGTGGTCGTGCTCCTTAACATTTCTTTTTTCTTTGATGTGAATGCACCTAACACGGCCCGTTTTGGTGCCCGTGTTGGGAACACGGCGAGTGTTGAAACCAACACGACCATGTTCAGATTAGGGATGTGCGAACTCGACTTGTTTTGGCAACTTTGACGTCCAATTCTGCTCCAATTCTTCCCTTTTTAACTCTTTGACTTCTTTTAGACCTAAAGCACACCAAAAAACGCATAGGGTGAGTGTTGGGACCAATTCACATCCAAATGTACATAAATTCTGCCTTAAAAACCCCATTTAGATGTGTGTATTCCACGTACATCAAATAACCCCACACTTAGCTCATTGCTTGTCCTCAAGTAATCAAAAGTAAAATAAGGAAAATAAATCACTAAGGAACAACACTTAAACTGACGGACAAACTAGAGAGCTCCTGCACATATCCTTAACAAGCGTAAGTCAAGCAAAAAGAAATGAAGCAATCAATTTAATCATCACAACCAAGATGCTATTGATTCAACAAAATACTATCTCAACAAAATTATTCAGAACCAACTCCTCACAAGATTCACTCTAAGTCACCCAAAGTGTTTAAAAGATAGTGTTAAATCGCTCAATGCATCAAATACTGCCTTACTTACTATATGCTTGCTCTTAAATCCTACTCCTACCACTTATGGAGAGTCAACAACCATGTCAAGAGGTCTTTATAAGGGTTGTAATGGGGATTAGGTAAGAGTAGGTAAATTTGGTTAGAGTTGAACCTATGGTGTTCTGCAATGAGATAAATGACCTGCACACAAGCCACAATAATCACAAGGGGTAAATAATGGACAATAGTCCAAGGTCAGAAATAGGAATCAAGTCAAAATGTACACTCCGAAAAGCAATTAAACAATTAGCTCACTTATTTTCTTTCTTTTCATCACCCTTCCCTCTTCTTATTATTTTTTTTTCTTTTTTTTTTCATAAGGGAAGAACATTCACATAATAGAGTGAATTTCTTTTGGATTGAAAGAAGCTGCTACAAGATTCCAATGCTAATGCTATTCCCAAGACAAAAATTCCCAATAAAAACAATACATATGCAAAATCATAACCCAAAGCAGAATAAAACTAAGTGGTAATGAAATATGATAAAAAAATGGTGAAAGAGGGGGTTATCTACAGAATCAATAAACGAATGAAGGCTATTTGGCTAGAATGAAAAACCTAACTGCCTCTATCATACCAAAGTGTTAAACTCTCATAAGCATTACCGAGCAAGTTCTAAAAGTAAAGATAGTAATTGGCACTCTCAAAAAGAAATAGATAAAAGCATGTAAAGAGTATGCTTACGATTGAGGCTCAATTTCTCACAAGTGTGCTTTTTGAGTAGGTTCCAAACAAAAATCATCAAAACAGAATTAAATAAACCAAAGCAACTTAGTGCAAAACTCAAACTAAATAACTTACATTCTTTCGCAAGACTCAACACTATCGGTTTTACCCGATCACATGGACATAAACAGGATTTCAAAAGCAAGTCAACAGTAAGAGCATCAAAACAAAGTGAAAAGTTTTCAAAATTTTACAGAAAATTGCACAAAGAATAAATAAATAACTCAGATGGGATAAATGAAATGCGATATATACACTAGAAAATGATTTAAATTTCATATACAAAACAATAAAAAACACGAAAACAAGTGTATATAAATGTCACCACCCCACACTTAAAGGACACACTGTCCCCAGTGTACAAAATATAAGAAATGACAAAGGAAAATGTAACACCCCAACTCAAACATCCAATTGTATAGCAATATATATATATTTAACTTCATAAACATAATTTACTACTTAGTTACAATATACATTCATACAATTTAAGTGACATGACATACTTAATATATATAAGGAATATTTATACATTATTTTAATTCACACAAGTTCCCAAAATGTCCCAATGCTTTAGATAACTCATCTGGCCCACCTGATAGTATTGACTGATGCAAAGAGAGCAATGCACAGCTAAGGCTATCTACAACTGCACTAACCTGAAAAAATAATTGCTAAGGAATGAGCTAGCGACTCAATAAGCATTTAATTTACTAAACTATAGTATATTAGGCTAGAATTATCAAGTCTTTATCAATACAGAAAATTATACCAACACTTAACTAACAATCACAAAATCAACCATTTCAATTATTCTCATAAACAAATAATTTCATCTCACATAATGCAAATAATGTCAAACTCAACCAAGTCAAATAATTCAATTCCATATTATTTCTATCAAATTAGGATCAGATGACTCATCCTCACATTTCCTCACATTTTCAAATTTCAGTAACCACTTGACAAGACTATCCGCCCGGCTCAGTCTTGCCATCTCACATACACGGGTAGCTATCCGCCCGGCTCAGCTTTTCCGATCACACAATATCCATTCAAGAGTCATCAATCCTTAATCATAATCAATTCACTTCACAACACATCACAATCAATTCACTTTACAACAAGCCAAAAACATAACCAATATCAACTCAGTCAATCAAGAAATTATCAAGTAATCAAACAGCAGTTTCTACTTAATATACACAAAGTTTAGTCTATTAAATACTTACCAAAATTTATAGGATAACAAAGTAATCCTATTCTTTTTCTCTTACCACTTCCTTTCCTTTGGATGAACCTATTCACATATTCAATACAAATACAATTCAATCATAAGGCATAAATATACATATCTTTACTATCAATAAAACATCACATTTCAACAAAATAACATATATTCTAGATATTAATATGATGCATGAGATGAATGACAACAAATCAACATATTTGTTGATGAAGGCAGCTTGTAGGTACTGACTTAGAAATTACACCAAAACTTATGTACGATTAATAAAAATCTCATATTTTCCAGAATTACACTTCCATTTTTATAGAAACCATAGCAGAAAGAATCACTTCAAAATCATTGGTATAGAAATAGTTATAGCATTTTCTATACAGCTGCTCCAATTTCCATCTAAACAGAACAGAAAAAAGTTTCTTATTAAATGACCAATCAAACGAATAAATTTTCTGATGAAACTCTTCAGATATAAATTTAACATTCTAAAGTTTCTATAGACACTAATTTTACTCAATTTGGACTTCTCTAGCTCAAGTTGTGAAACACACAATTAGCAACAAATTTTTGAATTCTAAGTCCGATTTCTGCTTAAAACAGTTTCGAGCAGGCCATATTAAGTTCAACATATCTCACGTTATACTCAACCAAAAATTATGAAAGTTTGCAGACATATACTAGATATATAAATGAACAACTTTCATGTTTAACTCTCTGCTTGAATCAGCCTCTAAATACCTCAAAATGTCAGCACAAAAACCAGATCACCTGCTGAACCATAAACAGAGCAGCAGCAAATCGAACCTTATAAGTTCATACTCACTCAACGATCTGCAAAACCATTTTACAAAGATATTCCTGAAACATATACCTACAACTTTCATGTTTGGAAATTTTCGAGATAAAGCCTCTAAGGTCACGAAATCAGAGGTGAAAAATCTGCCCAGAAATTTCAGCTTCAAGATCACAAGTAATAGCATGTTCACTCTTAATTAAACAATTCCAAAACACATAATCATCAATAATTTCATATCATTAATCCTAATTTACAGCAAAATCAAGAAATTAAAATTACTCACCTTTGTTTCCCTTGATTAAGAAAGCCCAAATCTTTCAAACTTAAAAGAAGAATTAGATTTTCACTTACTAAAAGTTTGTAGAGTTTGATTAGGAAATCAAGGTTTGAAGAAGAAAAGGAGAAGAATGAGAGAGACAAAGAAGAAGAGGAAATAGGAAATGCATGTGTAGAAATGAAGAAATGAAAGAGGTAGTATATTGGTGTAAAAATAGGTAATTTTACAATTTAATCCTCTTTCTTTCTAACTTTCCAATTTAGTCCAAAATCATTACTTTTCAATTAAATCAATATGTAACTAAATAATTTATTTATCTACCACATAATATAATAAAATAGGTCATACATAATCATGATGCAAATTGCATGTTTAATGACATGCTAATGAATATTAATTATTAATAAAAAAGAAATAAATAAATTTGGTTGTGATAGAAAAAAAGAGCTAATACTGCCCTGACTATGGCTCCGGAGTGAAAAGAGGTGCATCATCAGGGATATCAGGGCGTTGGCTGGTCTATGGTGGAGGAGTGGCTACTCTCTGAGGGTCGGAAGTAGTGTCACATGCAGAAGCTGGTGGATCAGCAGGAGCAGCGTCAATAGGAGGCTCGTCAGGCTGCTATGTTGAAGGGTGCTCAGTCGGAGAGAGAAGGCCAGCTGGATCATCTGCTAGAGGGATGTCAAAATGGCTCTGCGCTGGAACCCGGCTCTGTGGACAGGCAAGGGCAAAGTCTGTAGCAAAAATATCATCAAACATGTCATTGGCTATAGAGGCCTCTAACCTACCTCCTTACTCAATCAGGGCCTAAAGCATAGCCCTCTGCCTCTTAAACTGAGCCATCATTTGGCTCTAAAACTCAGCCTGACGCTGTAAAAGGTCTTGCTGAAAAGCCTCTTGTCAAATGAAATGCTGCTGCTGCTCCTCTGCACTCTAAGCTGCAACTCTCTAAACTCAATTGGGAAGACTCCTAAAACAGCTGATGAAGACCCAGAAGGAGCTGAAGTGGACGGTCTGGAGGAAGACTATGGAATATCAGAAGAAGGGGGTGGAACATTTTGTATACCAGGGGCTCGTGGGGTAGGTCGTTCCTCTCTGAGTGCTGCCAAGAGAGCACTTCTCAGTCTATACTCTGGTCCTAGCGGACCCTGCCTACGAGTCACCATCCCCATACTAACCAACTAGGGAAGTCCCAACGTCTCCATCACCCCCAGCTCTGTCAAATGTGGTATCGCCTCTTCCAAAACTCCTAAGCTCCTAGCCAGTCGAGTAATGTAAGTCCCAAAACAGAAAAATACCTTCTTTGAGTTATTGCAGAAGGCACTGATCTGTCTGGCCAACAAGTATCCCATGTCGACGGACTGGTGCTGATGCATGCTGTAAAGTATAAACAGGTCCGGTTGGGTAACTACACCACCACTATTTCCCCTGCCGGTGATGGTCCTAGCCAGCAATGCATGCAAGTACCGCAGTCCCTCAAGCAAGTTAGACGCCTTGGACTGGCTGGCACTATACCCCTCAGTGTCATCAGAAATCTCGGCCCACATCTACGGATATGACACACTAAGCGTGTGTATACAACGACTATAAACCTTCCCAGCTACATCCTTGTCAGTCCATAAGCCCAAGTGTACCCCAAACTGCTATACACTCATCGTGAAAGTCTGCTCTGCTAGTCTGAAACTGATCGCATCCGGTTGCTGAAAGTCCCCCAACTAGCTCTGCAGAAAGAAAGTGCTGGTAAACTCCACAGTCAACTCCCTATATGTTGGTTCAACTATCTCAAAGAAATGCTGCATTGAGGGCTTCTCAAGATATCGGCGGACTGCAACTGCAAGTCCGACGATCTCTAGTGCTGGCCAGTCTATCCTACACCTCTTTCCTAAATCTTTGTGCCTCATCAATTGGTATCTCTACTCGAAGGTGGGCTGCCCTTGGAAAAGTAGGAATCGATGGCGCTGCGGTAGTCTAATTTGGCCTGAACTAGTCGGTGCAGCGCTTGACGATCGAGAGGAAGAACCATCGGTCTGCCTCCTCTTGTAAACTCCTGATCCTTATCTAGTGGACATGGTACCAACTTCTTTGAAAACGCCCGTGTTCAGGAAACCAGGGGCCGTGTTGCCAACATGATCAGGCATAATCGACCGTGTAACCTTCTATGCACGTGCCCATCTATAATTTGATTTTGTGCAAATAGAACATGGTCTGTATTTATAGAACACGGGGCGTGTTTCCAATACGGTTTAGGGTATCAGGCCGTGTTACCTTCTGTGAACGTGTCCTCTTAAAGTTTGTTTTTCTGCAATTAGAACACGGTCTATGTTGATCAACACGGTCTTGAACACGCCGGTGTTGAGCTCCAGAAACTGCAAAAACTTGACATTCTCAGCACTTTCTCACTCTTTCTCACATGCACAACCAATAAGTCCTCAACTCATACACTCAACATAAATAAAACTTAACAAAAATAAACTGTAAAATCTAATCAAACTAAGTTCACAATGAAAGGGTAGAATATAGAAAATGAAAAATAGAATTTGGGGTGCCTCCCAAAAGTGCTTTTTTTTTTATGTGATGAGTCTTCTTAGCTGGACTCATAGTGAAAAGCAAACGGTGGGGATTGATGACCATCCATCCTTCTTCGAAGCAAATGGCTTCAAGTATTCGCTTAGAGGACTATTTGTCAAATTCCTCTTCCCGACGGTCAAGCAAGCTGCCAGTATGATGGGCAACACTCGCTCCTCATATGTTTGCATGTAGTCATGATTCCCTAGGGGCTCTTCCAATTTGAAAGCTGGAGTTTTACTAATTGGAAGGATCAACGGTTGGGCAATTTCTACAGGAATGTCGATGGTTTTCTCCAGTCCTTGGCTTGGTTCACTTGCTAGAACAAACTCGAGCTCCTCCAAGACTTCTTCATTGGATAACTCGTGCTCATCTTCCATCATCGAAGGGACTTGTGGAAAATCCACCAAAAATTCCTCTAACTGCAACTCAGCATCATCAACTGTACATTCCTCTTGGTAGTCTTTTAGAGGAATCGTGTTTGCCTTTTCCTTTTCTGGTTCCATCTCCATGTTCAAGAAATCGTCCTGCACAGAAGCATCATCATCAAACATAGTAGATAAACTAGAAAAATTCTCACCTGAACACAAAGTGATGGCGCTCAAATGTTCCTCAGATTCAGTAGCGTTTGATGGAGTTTCCAATTGCTCTTCAGCTAGTAACTTGAAGATCAAGCCTACTTGATGCTCTATATTCTCCATCGAGGCTTGTTGACCTTCAAGTATCCTTTCTGTTTGTTGGAATCTATCCTCAAGACTTGTAAAAAACCTCATCTTCAGCTCCTCTAACACTAACTCTTCATCTTAAGTTGAAGGTGCAAGATTAGGCTGCTGATGTGGTTGCTGAGATCCTGGTGGTTCTTGGCCATCTAAGCTCCATCCAAAGGGTGAATGAGTGCTCCACTCCTGATTGTAGGTGCTTCCATACGAGTCATTTGGCCAACTGCCCATAAAATTCACCTGTTCACAGTTATCAGAGCAATGAGTAAAATCACTGCACAATGGACAATCATTACTCAAATGTAAACCACAATAAAATTCATAAAAACTTGAGATGAAAGGATAGGAGTGGAGAGTTGATCGGTAGCCCTGTAAAACGATTACACTCGAGCTTCTAAAGATGCAAGGGTATCCCAATTTTTAGCACTCTCTTGGTTCCTGATCCCATTTCCAACGTGTCATACAAAGAGTTTAGCATTGAACCTCCTTATCATCCACTACCCAAATCATAAACTTAAACTAAACAAATATGTACAAATAAAATAAAATAAATAAACAAATAAAAATAAAAACCATAAAATAATAAGAAAAAAATGGCTAAATTAACAAATAGCAAATTTCACTCTAGTTTTCAAACATTCCCCGGAAACGATGCCAAAAACTTGATGGTTGTTATCTATGCAGCTACAATCTAAGGCAGTGTACTTATCGATGCAGTCTAGCACTAATGGCGAGTATCATATTCCTTGGAAAAGTGAAAGCCTAGAGTTACTCCTTTTCTTTTTATTATATTAACCTAAAATGAATGATGAATAATTTCTAAACTAACTAATAGCTAGCAAGAAATGGATAAATGAAATAACCTAGACAAGAAAGCAAACCCAAAGGGAGCCTAAACTAGTTGGCAATCAAACAAAAGATAAAGGATTGATGACTCCAATTATGCTACCCGTGGACGAATTCTTAACTGAATTCGGTTTCTCTCTCGAGATAACCAAATTCCTAAACCTAATAACCTAAAGTTGGAATCTCTTTCTAATGATTGATTCTTCAATTAGCATTAAGCTTTAATCCGCCTCTATTAAGCTTTGTTAATTCTTAATCTGGCTAGTTAATTATCCTTATCTCTAAGTGATTATTAACCAGTTCTTGCTATTCAAAATTCCAATTGCCAAATGGACTTCTCAATCACATAAAGCAATCTAAACACCACAATTCATAACGTCTCATGAATAATGCATTGTCTTATTGATAGTGAAAGAAAGAAGAATACAAAACTAACTCAAATAATCCAACAATATAACATTAAGCCAACATAGTAAAGAAATCCCAATGGATTTAATCAATCTAGCTAAACATGTTCATTATCAAAACCTACAAGAATTCAATTACAACAATGAGTAAAGGTAGAGAAACCTAATTACACTCTTGGATGAGAGTAAACAGCCCCAATTCCTCTTGCTTGAATTGAATCGATTCTTGTTCCTCTTGCTCAATTTGAAACCAATCAACGAACCTCACCCAATCTTCAATCTTTGAACGAAATTCAATTGAAACCTTGGTCCAAGTCTCTTTTTTCCTTGGTTCCAGCTCAAAAAACCTTTAGAGAGAGAAAAATTAGGGTTTGGGACATTCTCCCCCCATTTTTTTTCTCTTTCCTCTTGCTCTTTCTTTTAATTAATTCATCATGTCACAGCGAACATGGCCGTGTTGATGCCCGTATTGGGAACATGGGCTGGTGTTGATGGGCGTGTTTAGAACACGTCCAAATGCTAATGCCCGTGTTTCTCTCTGTGGTCGTGCTCCTTAACGTTTCTTTTTCTTTGATGTGAATGCACCTAACACGGCCCATTTTGGTGCCCGTGTTGGGAACATGGCCACTGTTAAAACCAACACGGCCATATTCAGATTAGGGATGCACGAACTCAACTTGTTTCGACAACTTTGACGTCCAATTCTGCTCAAATTCTTCCCTTTTTCACTCTTTGACTTCTTTTGGACCTAAAGCACACAAACAAATGCATAGGGTGAGTGTTGGGACCAATTCACATCCAAATGTACATAAATTCTGCCTTAAAAATCCCATTTAGATGTGTGTATTCCACGCACATCAACTACCTATTCTGTGGTTAAGTATGCAAGAGTGTATATGGAGAGGATTTTTAGTCTTCACGGCGTCCCAATTTTCATAGTGTTTGATAGAGGACCGTAGTTCACTTTGAGATTTTGGAAAAAGCTACAAGAAGAGATTAGTACCAGGTTGGACTTCAGTACAACATTTCACCCCAGGACAGACGGACAGTTAGAGAGGACTATTCAGTCTTTAGAGGATATGCTTCAGATGTGCGTGATAGATTTTGGTAGTCAATGGGATTGGTATCTACCGTTGATTGAATTCACATATAATAACAGCTATCATGCAAGCATCGAGATAGCTCCTTATGAGGCCTTGTATAGCCGGAAGTGCAGGTCTCCCGTATGTTGGGAAGAGGTTGGCGAACGAAAGTTAGCAGGACCAAAGTTGGTTCAGATCACTTCAGAAAAGGTTCCTATTATTCGCGAGAGGCTGAAGACAGCTTTCAGTAGGCAGAAAAGTTATGCGGATCCGAAGCAGAAGCACGTGGAGTTCAGTGTTGGGGAATATGTGTTCTTGAAGGTGTCTCATATGCGTGGTGTGATGCTTTTTAGTAAGAAGCATAAATTGGCTCCTCGATATGTAGGACCCTTTAAGATTATTGACAGAATTGGAGAGTTGGCATACAAGCTGGACTTACCGCCAAATTTCTCGCACATGCATCCGGTATTCCACATTAATGTTAAAGAAGTACATTTCAGATCCTTCACACATGTTGCAGGCTCAATGTGTGGAACTAAGCGAAGATCTTCTTACGAGGAGTAGCCAGTCATGATCGTGGATACTCAAGTTCGCCAACTGCGCTCTAAGATTATTCCGATGGTTAGGTGTTGTGGCAGAATCATTCGTCTGAAGAGTGTACTTAGGAGACCAAGTAGGAGATGAGGAGTCTCTACCCTCATTTGTTTTAATCCTAAGGTAAATCGTGTTTCTTTTAAAATTTGAGGTCGAGTTTCTTTTCTAAGGCAGTAGAATGTAATACCCAGTTTTTCAAAAAAAAAAAATAATTATATAAAAAAAAGAAAAGAATTTTCTTTCTCTTTTTCTTTCCTTCCTTCTTCCTTTCCTCCCTCTCCCTCCTTTCTTCCTTCCCTCTTTCCCCCTCTCCCTCCTTTCTTCCCTCCCTCTTTCCCCCTCCCCCTCTCCGTGCATGCCATTCAAGCCGTCGCTGCAACTCCCTCTTCCCCTTCCTTTTTTCTACCAACGCCGTCAAGGGTGAGGAGGCTGCCATCATTGGTTCGGCCTCTTGCCGACGTGCTTTTGGTGATCTGACGCTAGAGACGGACTCCCCACCCCCGAAAACCCTGGGAATGACATCCCTTGCCGCAAAAATCCCCGCCGGCAACCTCGAAAAGCGTCACCGATATAGCATCTTTCTGGCCCCGATCAGGTGCCTTCCGGCCAGAATTCTTGTACTTCCAGACCCCAGTGTTTTCCAGACGCGCGAAATATTATAATTTTGACTCGGTATAATTTTATTTAGACTCTAAAAGTTATGTTGTAATTTTAGAAAAATATTATGGCTATTAATTACATGTGATGGATAGTTTAAGAATTTATTGAAGTTAATTAATTGTGTTGCGGAGTCAAGAAAAATAATACAGTTCTTGTGGCCCGACTGCTGTTATTTAATTGTACTATATTTGTTGTGTCTTTGGCAGGTTCTGGACCCGTTTTACGGGAGGTAAATGTCTGTAATTCAGGGAAAGTTCTGCCGAATTTTCGACAGATTTCTCAAGTCTGAATTTAATTTTAGGTAGTCTAATCTAACGGTCTAGGTCTAGGAAAAATTTAAGAATGTCTATTAATTGAGTGTTTTCATGAATAGATAATCAATCCTTCCCGCCAGCTCCACCCAAGGCATAGGAGCAGACATCAGAGTGCGTCAGAACTGTGAGTTAAAGTCACATAATCTCTGCACTATTGTCAAGTCTAAATTTAATATAATACTTTATAAATTATATTTAATATGATTATTAGTATCGCAATATAAATAATTTCATTTAATTATTAATTACTGAGATAATTTTAATATTATTATCAGTAATATTATATCATTATTTTGATATTTAATGTTATATTAATACAATCATTATTATAATTTCTACATACAAATTGCATGTTTGCTTTCCCCGAATTTCTAAATCTTTATTTCGGTATTTGTTGAATGATTATGTTAGACTATGATTATTATATATGTTGATTGTGATATTGGGATGAGGCTTTAGTAGAACATGCCACCTGATGGGTTACATCAGGACCGCGTGCGCACCGGTAATGATTAGAGACAGGTAACAAGGTTATTATGGATCTTTGCCCCGGTCGAGTATAACTCTCTAGGCTGTGAAAGTTGACTGTTGGAGAAAGGTCCCTGGTCGAGCAATGCTCTCTGGGCGCCAGCTTAGTTGGGAATCAAGTGTTCAGGCTGGATGTAAGGACCCTGGTCAAGCTTCGCTCTCTAGGCGCCAGACTTGTTGGAATTAAGAGAGCCAAAAGGCTGCTAGTATTTGGGGTTAGGGTTCTATTGAGCCACCCACAAGTGTTAAAATGTATTTTATTTTTAAGATTATGGTATGATTATAGTATGACTCGTATTTGATTATATGGCATGTTATACTGATGTAATTATTATTATTTTTCTGAGAAGACTGCAGTAGTTAGAAAATTATTTGATTCTAACTCACTCCCGAGACTAACAGCCTCAGTTTTACTTTTCAGGTGACAGTTAGAGTTCTTCGCCGTCTTGCATTGTGACAGTCCGACTTCTTCATCGGGCTTTTTGTAAATAATATGTACTTCCATATTAAGTTATTTTATACTCTAGACCTTTCGCAGTAGAATACTTTTAAATTTGTTGTGATTATTCTGGTACATGATGCACGTGGGATGTTATAAAGACCAGTTAGAATTATTTATGGCATGTCAGTCATGATTAATGATATTTTATAAGCTTTTATTTGAATTATTGGTCTCTAAGGCTTACTACGGGATTCGGTGGCCTTAAGCCTACCTATTCCGTAGTGCCGGTCATGGACCCACATATTGGGTCGTGACATTTTCTTAGATTCCGCAATTACACTACTTTTTACGGGGTTGTTTTCTCATATTCATAAATATACACGTTTTACAGGATTATTTTCTTATATTTACAACTTTTACAGGGTCGTTTTCTCATATTAAATTATTAGCATTATTATAGAATTTTTTTCTAAAATTCAGAAAAATACACATTTTACGGGATTATTTTCTTATATTGACAAATATACCCCTTTTACGGAGTTGTTTTCTCATATTATAAAGTTAACCCATTTAAAAGGTTCTTTTCTCATACTCACAAATATACCAAAATTACGGGGTTATTTTCTCCGGTTAATAAATATCCTCATATTATAGAGTTGTTTTCTCTAATTGATAAATATCCCCGTAATACGGGGTTGTTTTCTAATATTTATAAATATATGCCTCTTACAAAGTTATTTTTTCATATTAAAAAATTTACCCCTTTTACGGGCTTGTTTTCTCAGATTCATAAATATACACGTTTTACGGAGATATTTTCTTACATTGATAAGTATACCACTTTTACAGGGTCCTTTTCTCATATTAAATTATTAGCACTATTATGGAGTTGTTTTGTCAAATTCATAAATATACAAGTTTTACAGGATTGTTTTCTCATATTATAATATTAACCCATTTAAAAAATTCTTTAATCATACTCATAGGTATACCAAAATTACGGGGTTATTTTCTCTGATTAATAAATATCTCCATATTACGAGGTTATTTTCTCTGATTGATAAACATTCCCATATTACGGGGTTGTTTTCTCATATTAAAAAATTTACCCCTTCTATAAGGTTGTTTTCTCAGACTCGCAACTACACAACTTTTACGGGGTTATTTTTCATATTCATTAATATACACATTCTACAGGGTTATTCTCTTATATTAATAAATATACCACTTTTACGGGGTCGTTTTCTCATATTAAACTATTAGCACTATTATGGGGTTATTTTGTCAAATTCATAAATATACACGCTTTACGGGGTTATTTTCTTATATCGACAAATATACCCATTCTACGGAGTTATTCTCTCGTATTATAAAATTAACTTATTTAAGGGGTTGTTTTCTCATACTCACAAATATACAAAAATACCGGGTTATTTTTTCCTATTAATAAATATTCCCATGTTACTAGGTTGTTTTCTTATATTAAAAAATTTACCCCTTCTACGAGGTTGTTTTCTCATACTCGTAATTACACTACTGTTACGGAGTTTTTTTTCCAGATTCATAAATATACACGTTTTACGGAGTTATTTTTTATATTGATAAATATACCACTTTTACATGTCGTTTTCTTATATTAAATTATTAGCACTATCATGGGGTTGTTTTGTCAAATTCATAAATATACACGTTTTACACGATTATTTTCTTATATCGACAAATATATCTATTTTACGGGGTTATTTTCTCATATTATAAAATTAACCAATTTAAGGGGTTGTTTTCTCGTACTCACAAATATGCAAAAAATACGAGGTTATTTTCTCCGATTAATAAATATCCCCATATTACTGGATTGTTTTCTCATATTAAAAGATTTACCCTTTCTATAAGGTTGTTTTCTCATACTCGCAATTACACTACTTTTATAGGGTTATTCTCATATTTATAAATATACACGTTTTACGGAATTATATTTTTGTATTGATAAATATAACACTTTTACGAAATCCTTTTTTATATTAAATTATTAGCACTATTATGGGGTTGTTTTCTCAAATTTGTAAATATACACTTTTTTACGAGGTTATTTTCTTATATTGACAAATATGCCCTTGTACGTGGTTGTTTTCTTATATTATAAAACTAAGCCATTTAAGGTGTTGTTTTCTCATGCTCCCAAATATACCAAAATTACGGGATTATTTTCTCTGATTGATAAATATTCCCGTATTATGGGGTTGTTTTCTAATATTTATAAATACACCCCTCTTATGGAGTTGTTTTCTCATATTAAAAAATTTACCCCTTCTACGAGATTGTTTTCTCTGAGTCGCAATTATGTTACTTTACAAGGTTATTTTCCTAGATTCATAAATATATACGTTTTGCGGGGTTATTTTTTTATATTGATAAATATACCACTTTTATGAGATCGTTTTCTCATATTAAATTATTACCAACTATTACGAGGTTGTTTTCTCGTAGTCACAAATATACCAAATTTACGGGATTATTTTCTCAGATTGATAAATATTCCTGTATTACTGGATTATTTTCTAATATTTATAAATATACCCATCTTACGGGGTTTTTTTCTCGTATTAAAAAATTTACTTCTTCTACGAATCTGTTTTTTCGTATTAAAAAATTTACCTCTTCTACGATGATGTTTTCTTAGACTTGCAATTACACTACTTTTTACAGGGTTGTTTCCTTAGATTCATCAATATACGCGTTTTATGGGGTTATTTTCTTATATTGATAAATATACCACTTTTACGGGGTCTTTTTTATATTAAATTATTAACAGTGTTATGGGGTTGTTCTGTCAAATTTATAAATATATATGTTTTACGGGATTATTTTCTTATATCGACAAATATACACATTTTATGGAGTTTCTCATATTATAAAATTAACCCATTTAAGGGGTTGTTTTCTCATACTCACAAATATACCAAAAATACAGGGTTATTTTCTCCGATTAATAAATATCCCTGCATTACTGGATTGTTTTCTCATATTAAGAAATTTACCCCTTCTACGAGGTTGTTTTCTCATACTCGCAATTACACTACTTTTACGGGGTTGTTTTCTCAGATTCATAAATATACACGTTTTACGGGATTCTTTTTTTATATTAAATTATTAGCACTATTATGGGGTTGTTTTGTCAAATTCATAAATATACACATTTTATGGGGTTATTTTCTTATGTCGACAAATATACCTATTTTACATAGTTGTTTTCTTATACTCACAAATATACCAAAATTACGGGATTATTTTTTCCGATTCATAAATATCCCCATATTAGGGGATTATTTTTTAATATTTATAAATATACCCCTCTTACGGGGTTGTTTTCTCATATTAAAAATTTTACTCCTTCTACGAGGCTGTTTTCTCAGACTCGCAATTACACTACTTTTATAGGGTTGTTGTCTCGGATTCATAAATATACACGTTTTACGAGGTTATTTTCTTACATTGATAAATTTACCACTTTTACGGGGTCGTTTTCTCATATTAAATTATTAGCACTATTATAGGGTTTTTTTTTTCTCAAATTCATAAATATACACATTTTACGGGGTTATTTTCTTATATTGACAAATATGCTCCTTTACGTGGTTGTTTTCTCATATTATAAAATTAATCCATTTAAAGTGTTGTTTTCTCATACTCACAAATATATCAAAATTACGGAGTTATTTTCTCCGATTGATAAATATTTCCGTATTATGGGGTTATTTTCTAATATTTATAAATATACCCCTCTTATGGGGTTGTTTTCTCATATTAAAAAATTTACCCCTTCTACGAGGCTATTTTCTCCGAGTCGCAATTATATTCATAAATTGGGGTTGTTTTCTTAGATTCATAAATGTAGACGTTCTACAGGATTATTTTCTTATATTGATAAATATACCACTTTTACGAGGTCATTTTCTCGTATTAAATTATTAGCACTATTATGGGGTTATTTTTTCAAATTCATAAATATACATGTTTCGAGAAATATACCCCTTTTACGGGATCGTTTTCTCATATTATAAAATTAACCCATTTAAGGGGTTATTTTCTCATACTCACCAATATACCACAATTACATGGTTATTTCCTCATATTCAATATCCCATATTACGGGATTGTTTTCACATATTAAAAATTTTACCCTTTCTATAAGGTTGTTCTCTCATATTAAAAAATTTACCCGTTCTACGATGTTGTTTTCTTAGACTCGCAATTACATTACTTTTTACGGAGTTGTTTTCTCAAATTCATAAATATATATATTTTATGGGGTTATTTTCTTATTTTTTCTCTTATTGATGCATATGCTTCCCTAGCTTGAACAAATGCTTTGTTATGTTTGACCCGCAACTCATCGAGCATATATAAGTTCAGACTCAATCATAAAAAAATCGGCCTCTTGATTCTATAAATTTTTAAAATAAATAAATACTAAAATAAAACCATTACAAACAATCCCTTTCAATGTTTATATACTCAAATGACATAATTTATACTTAACTTATATTTTTGCATGGAGAAGTGTAATATTGCCTCTAGTTGCATATTGATAAAAGAGTTGTCAAGTACAACCAGATTTCCACCAATCACATTGAATAATAAAATTCCCACCTTCCATTTATATGATGATATTTGATATCCTTGATATTACACATGTTTGCATGCTTGATGTTTAGTTGTTTTAGGGCAAATTATGTATTTTTGTATTAGAATCACCCTGTTTTAGTTTTCTTTGTGTTTCAAGTAATTTTCTAGGTACATCATCAAACTTAGAGAGAAATCGGACCAAAATCAGGAAGAAACAGACGAATCGGGTGCATTAAACTATTCAACACGCCCTGCTAAAACATCCGTGCTGAGAAGCACTATTAGGGTCAAAGCCAGTGTTGAAGTTCCTTACCTATGGTGAGAAGAAATAATTTACAACACGATTCCGGAGAGTAACACGACCTAGTAGCATGCCCGTGCTGAGCAGTTCGGCCCAAATTCAAGTCGTGCTGAAAGAAGGCTAGATGTACAATTTTAGCCCAACATGACATGGATCCAGGCCGTGCTAGTCAGCACGATCCAATCCAAGCCGTGTTGGATCCCGAAGCCTGCTTTAAAAGAAAAGAAAAAAGAAAGAGAAAAGGAATTCTAGAACTTTGGAGTATTCAAGACACGCTTTGAGAGCAACCTTCCAGACGATCAAGAAGAGGAAAATGGAGATGAATTCCACTTCAACATCATCTAGATAGCTATTTTTGAGGATTGAATAGAAGATTCAATAGAAAGAAGAATGAGATCTTGAGCTGCAGAGATTGGATTCAGAGTTATTCAAGAGGGGATAGCATTTCCACCATTTGAGAAAAGGATGTACATATTCTTTTCGATTCTTGTTTACTTTGTATTTGATTCTTGTATTAGTTTAATCATGAACATGTGTAACTAATCTTATTAAACTCATTTGGGAGTGATCTTTAGCTATACTAGGCTTGTTTTATGCTTAATTGATTGGATTGTTGATTTAGGATTGTAGTTTTCATTCAAGTATAATAAAATCTATCGTTTCTTCTTCATTGTTGAATCAATTTGAGAACTTCTTAGTAATTAAGAAATTCAATTGAGTTTGGACAACTGTTTGTGTGATTAAGTGATTTGCATCTTAGAGATAAGTGTAATAACTTACTGGAATAAGAACTAGACATTATTATTAGCGGTAATTTAGAGATTAATGTTATTCTAAAATCAATTATTAGGAGGAGATTTCAACTTTAGATCTTTAAGATTAGGAATTGGTTAACTCGAGAAAGAGGCCAATTCATTTAAGAAATTATCCACAGATTACAATTCTTAATCAATCAATTCATAAATTATTATTTTTAAGCCGGCTAGCTAAAGGGATCCCTAATTGGGTTAACTTATTTCATTGTCTTTTTCAAACTTTCATTCTCTTTGTTAAAAATTTAGTTTTCATTTGCATTCTCAATCATTTTTAGTTAATAATCTTCACCACCTTTTGATCGGTTAGATAATAGAAATAGCATAGTAGCAGTAGCTTCTCAGTTCCCATGGGTTACGACATTGATACTTGTCATAGCTAGATTACATTCCATAGGTGCATTTGCCTATAGATTATTAGTCGTGTTTAGCTCGCATCAATATCCTTCTTCACCTTTGATGTTAACCAAGATATAATCCTACCTATGATTGCGCAATAAAGTCAATTTATGTGTTCAAACTTATTATATAAATAGGAAATGTTTTATATAAGATTCGCATCGAAGGAAAAACTTGTCTAAGAGTTTGACCCAACCTTATGATTTCATGCCCATCGATCATGTATGAATATAAAATATGTCTGAAAGTTAGAATCTCAACAACCGATTGATTCCTAACTTGTTTCATTAGCCTTTACTATTGATAACATGTAGAGGAGGTTGCAACATGTGTATGCACTTAGAATTCATGTATACTCTGCATCTCATATAAAAATATGCATAACTTCATTATGATATTACTTCATATTACTTTGCCTGTTTAAAACTTACAATAAAAAAAATATTCAAACATTAGAGAAATGCATACTACAGTTTTGTCAACTTTCTCACTACTGCCATTATCCAACCAAGTTATTTACCCACCAATATTTCCAAGAGTAACTACAAGCAAACCAAACTACATATTTTAGAAATTTATTGATATTGCAAACATATTATCGTAAAATTAAACCCAAATAGGTAATTAGAATAATTACGGAATTATGAAAGATACATAAAAAAAAAAATCTTTCTACAATCAATTTGCTAATTCTATGGCTAAAAATTTCAAAATTCCACCTAAATGATATCCTTAATAATAAATTATAATAGTTACCTTTACAAACACTGAAGACAAACTTGGCTCAATAATTTGAAGAATGAGCGAACAAAAGAGAACAAGATTTTTAAGAAAGTATTCTGGATAAATTTCTCTTTTTTCTCTTTTCATAAAATAATTAAACAAGCTTCTTGGGCAAGCTTTATTTAGTAAAAATGGTTGTTTAGACCCCTACTACACAGTGTACATGTACGTGAGTATACATTTATGATATTCCTTATAAATTATATACATACTCAAATGGGGTCATAAAGGAATATAATAATATATTGATTTCACTATTTGCATAAAAAGAATAGGTTCTTCACAAAACTACGTTTTTTTTACAACAATATTTATATATTTATATTAATTTTATTTTTCCAAAAATACTTTTTTCAAAAATTAAATTTACAAAAATACACTCAAATAAAATATCTCAAAATTCAACTAAACATCAACCATTACCAAATCTTAAAAATTAATCATCAACAAAAACAATTGCAACATTAATAAAAAGATCAACAAAATTATCCAATTACCTAACAAAATGTAAAATAAAAAATTGAAGACAATTCTCTATTTATTGAAAAATCAACCAAACATCAATCAAATATAAATCATACATGTCCTAACATCAACCAAACATCAATAAAATTGTAATACCTTAAATATTTTAAATATTATTTAAATGCAATGTTATTTTAGTAATTTATCAATATTTTTTGAACTATTAAATATTTTGAGATATGTTTAAGCATGTTAGTTTATTTTCATTAATTTAATTTTAATAGCTATATTTTCTTAAATTATTTTATTTTATTTTATTATGTTTTCTTTTTGTAGTTTCTATTTTACTTTTGTATTGATTTAATTTGATTAATAAAATATATGCATATTGGAATGCATTAATAAATAAAATATTTTTTTTCGAGTTCAATTCTTATTTTAAGCACGAAATGAATTATCAATTTTACCTTTAGATATTTCGATTACTATATATATATATAAAATATTCTATGGGTACTGTAGCAAATATATTATTTATTTTGGATGCCTAAGTAATTTTTTTTAAGATGACAAATTTCACTTTAACCCTTAAGACTCTCTCTCCCCGACGCCCCTCTCTCTCTTTGAACCATCATTGGCCATTAAACTTTAGCTAAATCTTTCCCTCGATCCTACAAGCTGCTCCCCGCCATTGGTTCTATTGGAAACCGTAAAAAATTGATGGTTCAAAGGAGGGAAGTTGGCGCCACTATTGGAACCACCATTTACGGACATTTTTTGGCCGATTTGAGGCTAGAAACGAAATCCTCGCCTCATAAAACATAAACCTGGAGAATTTTAAACCTTCACATTGATACAACTGAGATTGCTGACTAAGAAAAGAGAGAATAGAATGGATGGAAAGAAGAAGATGATGAAGTTGAGAGAGAATTTTAGAAAGAAAGTATTAACAACTAATCAACAGAATATGTATCTTTACAAGAAGTTCTCAGCTCATATAGCTGTTATAAAGCTGTTACAATGCAACCAATCAGTCCAAGACACGTGTGCTACTATAACAAAGATCTAAGTGAGTAGTTCAGCTTAAATCCTTGCCCTACAACTCAGCAATCCAAATCCAACGGCTCATAAGCTAAGTCTAATTTCACATGTAACATAGCTCCCCTCTCTAAGAACTCTTGTCCTCAAGAGTTGCAGTAAGGAATCGAGCAACCAAGTCATCATAATATTCCCAAGTAGCATCCTCAGGCTGAGAATTGTCCCATGTGCAGCAGCTTGCTGGTTCCTATTAACTAACCTTCTATCCAAAATTGCAACTGGAGTAAGACCAATAGAAGGAGGGAATAATGGATTAACAATTTTATTAGAGCGAACTATTTTCTTCAATTGAGAAATATGGAAAGTTGGATGGATAGAACTAGAATTAGGCAAATCCAACCTATAAGCAACCTTCCAATTCTGTCAAGCACCTTAAATGGCCTATAAAACAATGTTGAAAGCTTATGATTACCACATTGCTGCAAAGATTGTTGTGGATAAGGCTACAATTTGACAAACACAAGAACACCAATTTGAAATTCTCTATCTGTCCTATGTTTATTTGCCATTTGTTGCATTCTACCTTGTGCTCGTTGCAAATGATACTTCAAAAGATGCAGCGTATTTTCCCTTTCAGTCAAAAGCTTGTCCACTGTGGCTACATTAGAATCCTTACTGAAATAAGGAATGTGCAATGGAGGGGGATATCCATATAAGATCTCAAATGGTGTATGCTTTGTTGTTGAATGGAGTTAGTATTATACCAATACTCAACATGAGAGAGGAATTTAAACCAAGAGTTTGGTTGATCAAAGCACATACATCGAAGGTAAGTTTCCAAACAGTGATTAACCACCTCAGTTTGGTCGTCTATCTGAGGGTGATATGTTGTAGAACGAGACAACGTAATGCCCCATAACTTGAATAGCTCCTGCCAAAATATGCTCATGAAGACAGCATCTCTATCACTGACTGTGGTGGATGGCATGCCGTGTAACTTATAAAGGGTGTGCAAGAAACATTGACCCACTGTTTCAGCAGTATAAGGATTAGAAAGCCCAATAAAATGAAAATATTTACTCAATCTATCAACCACAACCAGTAAGAAGAAGGAAGTCCTTCTATGAAATCCAAAGTTACATCAGTCCAAACACTCTGCGGAATTGGTAATGGCTGAAGTAAGCCAGGATAAGCTACTTGCTAAGGTTTACACATTTGACAAGAATCACACCCTTTTATTATAGTTCCTCACATCCTTATTGATGTGCGTAAAATACACACATCTAAATGGAATTTTTAAGATTGATTTTATGGATATTTGGATGTGAATTGGTCCCAACACTCACCCTATGCGTTTGTTTGTGTGCATTAGGTCCAAAAGAAGTCAAAGGATGATAAAGGGAAGAATTGGAGCATAATTGGACGCCGAAGATGCAGAAACAAGCTAAGTACGAGCATGAGGAAGCTGAACATGGCTGTGTTCCCAACACGGGCACCAACACGGCCGTTTTGGATGCATCAAACATCAAAGAAAAAGAGGCGTTAGGGAGCACGACCACAGAGAGTAACATGGCCAGGAACACCAAACCGTGTTCCTAACACGGCCAGGAACACGGCCGTACTGGCAGCGACAGGGGGAATTAATTAAAAGAAAGAAAAAAGGAGAGCGGGGGAGAACGTCCCAAACCCTAACTTTTCTCTCCCTAAGGGTTTTCTAAGCTGAAACCAAGGGAAAATGAGACTTGGATCAAGGTTTTAATCGGATTCCCTTTAAAGATTGAAGATTGGGCGAGGTTCGTTGATTGGTTTTCAAATCGAGCAAGAGGAATAAGAATCAATTCAATTTGAGCAAGAGGAATTGGGGCTGTTTACTCTCATCCAAGGGTGTAATCGGGTTTTCTCTACCTTTACTCATTGTTGTAATTGAATTCTTGTGTATTTTGATAATGAACATGATTAGCTAGATTGATTAAATCCATTGGGATTTCTTTACTATGTTGGCTTAGTATTATATTGTTGGATTGTTTGGGTTAGTTTTGTATTCTTCTTGCTTTCAGTATTAATAAGATAATATATTATTCATAAGACGTTGTGAATTATGTGTTTAGATTGCTTTGTGTGATTGAGAAGTCCATTTGGCAATTGGAATTTTGAATAGTAAGAACTGGTTAATATTCGCTTAGAGATAAGGATAATTAACTAGCCGAATTAAGAATTAACAAAGCCTAATAGAGGCGGATTAAAGCTTAATGCTAATTTAAGAATCAATCGTTAGGAAGAGATTCCAACTTTAGGTTATTAGATTTAGAAATTCAGTTATCTTGAGAGAGAAACCGAATTCGGTTAAGAATTCGTCCACGGGTAGCATAATTAGACTAACCAATCCTTTATCTTTTATTTGATTGCCAACTAGTTTAGGTTCCCTTTAGGTTTGCTTTCTAGTCTTGGTTATTTCAGTTATCAATTACTCCTGCATCTCCCTTAGAATTTAGCTTGTAACTATTAGTTAGTTTAGAAATTATTCATCACTCATTTTAGGTTAATACAACAAAGAACAAAGGAGTAACTCTGGGCTTTCACTTTTCCGAGGAATACGACCTTGATACTCATTTTTTTATTATTCTGGAGCTAAGGCAGTGTACCTATCGATGCAGTCTAGCACTAATGGCGATTACACCCTTGGATGAGAGTAAACAGCCCCAATTCTTCTTGCTCAAATTGAATCGATTCTTATTCCTCTTGCTCGATTTGAAAACCAATCAATGAACCTCGCCCAATCTTCAATCTTTAAAGGGAATCCGATTGAAACCTTAATCCAAGTCTCATTTTCTCTTGGTTTCAGCTTAGAAAACCCTTAGGGAGAGAAAAGTTAGGGTTTGGGATGTTCTCCCCCGCTCTCCTTTTTTCTTTCCTCTCTTCTTTCTTTTAATCAATTCCCTCTGTCACCGCCAACACGGCCGTGTTCCTGGCCATGTTGGGAACACGGTTTGGTGTTCTTAATTGTGTTACTCTCTGTGGTCGTACTCCCTACATCTCTTTTTCTTTGATGTTTGATGCATCCAAAACGGTCGTGTTGGTGCCCGTGTTGGGAACACGGCCAGTGTTGAAACCAACACGGCCATGTTCAGCTTCCTCATGCTCGTACTTAGCTTGTTTTGGCAGCTTCGGCATCCAATTATGCTCCAATTCTTCCTTTATCATCCTTTGACTTCTTTTGGACCTAATGCACATAAACAGACGCATAGGGTGAGTGTTGAGACCAATTCACATCCAAATGTCTATAAAATCAATCTTAAAAATCCCATTTAGATGTGTGTATTTTACGCACATCAAATAACCCTACACTTAGCTCATTGCTTGTCCTCAAGCAATCAAAAGTAAAATAAGAAAAATAAACCACTAAGGAACAACACTTAAACTGACAAACAAGATAGAAAGCTCCTGCACATATCCTTAACAAGCGTAAGTCAAACAAAAAGAAACGAAGCAATCAATTCAAGTATCACAACCAAGATGCCAATAATTCACAAAATACTGTCTCAACAAAATTATTCAAAACCAACTCCTCACCAAATTCACTTTAAATTACTCAAAGTGTTTAAAGGGTAGTGTTTAATCGCTCAATGCATCAACTACTACCTTACTTACTATATGCTTGCTCTTAAATCCTACTCCTATCACTTATGGAGAGTCAACAACCATGTCAAGAGGTCTTTATAAGGGTTGTAATGGGGATTAGGTAGGGGTAGGTAAATTTGGTAAGAGTTGAACCTATGGTGTTCTGCAATGAAATACATGACCTGCACACAAGCCACAATGATCACAAGGGGTAAACAATGGACAGTATTCCAAGGTGGCAAATAGGAATCAAGTCAAAATGTTTAGCTCACTTACTTTCTTTCTTTTCATCACCTTTCCCTCTTATTCTTCTATTTATTTTTTTCTTTTTTCTTTTTTTTTTATAAGGGAAGAACATTCACATAATAGAGTGAATTTCTTTTGGATTGAAGAAAGCTACTACAAGTTTCTAATGCTATTCCCAAGATAAAAATTCTCAATAAAAATAACTCATATGCAAAATCATAATCCAAAGCAGAATAAAACTAAGTGGTAATGAAATATGATAAAAAAAAATAGTGAAAGAGGGGGTTATTTACAGAATCAATAAACGAATGAAGGCTATTTGGCTAGAATGAAAAACCTAAGTGCCTATATCATACCAAAGTGTTAAACTCTCTTTGTGACCCTCATAAGCATTACCGAGCAAGTTCTAAAAATAAAGACAGTAATTGGCACTCTCAACAAGAAATAAATACAAGCATATAAAGTGTATGCTTACAATTTAGGTTCAATTTCTCACAAGTGTGCTTTTGAGTAGGTTCCAAACAAAAATCATCAAAACAGAATTAAATAAACCAAAGCAACTTAGTGCAAAACTCAAACTAATTATCTTACATTCTTCCGTAAAAGTCAACACTATCAGTTTTACCCGATCACATGGACATAAATAGGATTTCAAAAGCAAGTCAATAGTAAGAGCATAGAAACAAAGTGAAAAAATTTCAAAAGTTTACAAAAAATTGCACAAAGAATAAACAAATAACTAAGATGGGAAAAATATCACCCACCCCACACTTGAAGGACACACTGTCCCCAGTGTAAAAAATATATAAGAAATGAAAAAGGAAAAATAACTAATAGTGCCCTGACTATGGCTCCGGAGTGAAAAGAGGTGCATCATCAGGGATATCAGGGCGTTGGCTAGTCTGTGGTAGAGGAGTGGCTGCAAATAATAAAATAAAGAATTAAAATCAAAACTGAAACAAAAATTAAATTAAATATGAAAACTAAAACTAATAAAATGTTTCAAAACAAAATGTTAAAATATTAGAGATTAAAGATAAAAATTGGGGTGCCTCCCAAAAGCGCTTCTTTTTTATATGATGAGTCTTCTTAGCTGGACTCATGGTGAAAAGCAAACGGGCGTGATCGACGACCATCCATCCTTCTTCCAAGGAAATGTCTTCGAGTATCCGCTTAGAGGGATAATCGTCAATTTCCTCTTCCCGACTATCAAGCAAGCTGCCAGTATGATGGGCAAAACTCGCTCCTCGTATAATTGCACATAGTCATGATGCTCTAGAGGCTCTTCCAATTTGAAAGCTGAAGTTTCACCAATTGGAAGGATCGACGATTGGGCAATTTCTTCAGGAACGTCGATGGTTTTCTCTAGTCCCTGGCTTGGTTCACTTGCTAGAAGAAACTCGAGCTCCTCCAAGACTTCTTTATTAGATAACTCGTGCTCATCTTCCATCATCAAAGGGACTTTGTGGAAAATCCACTAAAAATTCCTCTAACTGCAACTGAGCATCATCAACTGTACGTTGCTGTTGGTAGTCTTTCACAGGGATCATGTTTGCCTCTTCCTTTTCTGATTCTATCTCCATGTTCAAAGAGTCGTCCTGCACAGAAGCATCATCGTCAAACATAATAGATAACCCAGAAAAATTCTCACCTGAACGCAAAGTGACGGCGCTCAAGTGTTCCTCGGATTCAGTAGCGTTGATGGAGTTCCCAATTGCTCTTCAGCTAGTAACTTGAAGATTAAGCCTACTTGATGCTCTATGTTCTTAATCGAGGCTTGTTGATCTTCAAGTATCCTCTCTGTTAGTTGGAATCTATCCTCAAGACTTGCAATAAACCTCGTCATCAGCTCCTCTGACACTAACTCTTCACCTTGAGTTGATGGTGCAAGATTAGGCTGCTGAAATTCTGGTGGTTCTTGGCCATCTAAGCTCCATCCAAAGGGTGAATGAGTGCTCAACTCTTGATTGTAGGTGCTTCCATACGAGTTATTTGGCCAACTTCCCGTATAATTCACCTGTTGATAGTTATAAGAACAATAAGCAACATCACTATATAATGGACAATAGCACGCATCAAGTTTTTGGCGCTGTTGCCGAGGAATGTTTGAAAACTAGAGTGAAATTTGCTATTTGTTAATTTAGCCTTTTTTTATTTATATTTATTTCTGTTTTGTTTGTACATATTTATTTAGTTAAGTTTATGACTCAGGTAGTGGATGATAAGGAGGTTCAATGCTAAACTCTTTGTATGACACGTTGGAAAATGGGATCAAGAACCAAGAGAGTGCTAAAAATTGGGATACCCGTGCATCTTTAGAAGCTCGAGTGGAATCGTTTTGCAGGGCTACCGATCAACTCTCCACTCCTATCCTTTCATCTCAAGTTTTTTGTGAATTTTATTTTGGTTTACATTTGACATTGTTGACTAAGAAAAGAGAGAATAAAATGGATGGAAAGAAGAAGAAGATGATGCAGTTGAGAGAGAATTTTGGAAAGAATGTATTAACAACTAATCAACAGAATATGCATCGTTAGAAGTTCTCAGCTAATACAGCTGTTGCAAAGCTGTTACAACACAACCAATCAATCCAAGACACGTGTGCTACTATAACAAGCATCTAACTAATTAATTCAGCTTCAACCCTTCTTTTACAACTCAGCAATCCAAATTCAACGCCTCATAAGCTAAGCCTAATTCCACATTTTACACACATCTATCTTTAATGAAAGAGGATATGAAAAAAAGTATAAATGTTAAAAAGTAAAGGTCAAATTGCCAAAAAAAAAAAAAAAAAAAAAAAAAAAAAAGTAAAAATGTAAGAGTTTCGAAAAAGAAAAGAAAGAAAGCGTATTCTCTGTAATTTCTGTAAAGAATAAGCAGGACCATGAGTTAGTCTTATTGTTATAGCAAACTTGCCAAACAGATATAATCCTAACTTACGAGACAAATACAGTTTCAGTTGCATCAGAGGGACATTTAAGAGAAAACCCCTTAAAATTACAAGAAAAAGAACATTTTAGTTAAAAATTCTATGCTATCAAAGAAGAAAAAAAACAAAAGCCACTCGGGGTGGTGGCTTTGGCGAGAACATTTTATATGCATGCCATATGATCAAGATTTGATCCTCTACTCTTCCGTCATGTCTCGGTCATAAAGGGGGTGAAGTGATAAAAAGAACTGGTATATCATCATATTTATATGGTGTAGCAGTAGTGGAATTCTTCAATACTCGGATCGGTTGTACACGAATTTCAGGAATTAGGTGTTTCTTTGCATTCCTAATTTGAGCTTTCTGAATTAAAAAGTAAAATAAAATGAAAAACAAACAAACAAACAAAAAACAAAAAAAACAAACAAAATCCAAAATGAGCTCTCATCCACGTGCATGTATATATATGCCCTAACAAAAGATTGATCTTCAAGATCATTTTGATATTCTGTATTAAAGAATTTTATCACGCCTGAAAGCAAGATTCGAGGTGCTGGAACTGCCTTTCTTTATCTCGCCAAGACACTGACAAGACTTGGCTATTCAGTTCTTTAGTTGATGTAAGCAAAACCATAACTCAGCTCCCTCAAGCTGATTTCTTTCTTCGTCTGTAGCACTTTAATTCTTCACTACTGTCATATCTGATTTCCATGTTTGCAGCGTTTGAATTATTATCATTCTCCCCTTTTTCCTTCTTGAGAGAGGGATCCTCAACAGAGGACTCCAGATTGATTTCCCCAGCCTGAGGCTCACATTGCATTTCAGTTTCTGGGTTAACCTGTTGATTATAGAACAGCACCAAAAAAAAAAAAAAAAAAAAACAAATTAAAGAAGAAAGAGTCAACGAAGAAAAGCAAGCTGCAGAATGAGGAGTTCTGAGGCACATACCATTAATCCTGGATTGATAGGCCCTTCTCTAACATTACTGCTACATATTGCAAAATTCCTAGTCAAATAGATGTGATCAATACTCAGGAAGCACTGTGTAAGCAACTCCATAACAGAGACATTATGAAATGAGAATATTTTAGCAATTTTTTGAGCAATATAACCTATATGCTGTGGAACCAATATGATGTCTACAAGGTGTTAAATAGAAAAGGAAAAAGAATAACTAGATAAAAGGAAACAAGGAAAGTTCATCAGCTTTCTTTAAAATGAAGTGATGAAAAGCACTAAGGTTAAAAAGTTGAATTCTTTTTTGTTATAAAGAATAAAGAAAGAATTTAAAGCCGTGCATATTTAGATAGTTTATAGTCTAAAAAACTGGAAAACTAAAAAATGACATAGCCTATTTTATTATTATTTCAGTTCAATTATTACTGGATTTTTTATTTTCTCAATCCAAAATCAAACCAAAATATGCAGTTTCAAAAACTATTAAATCATAATAATCCATGGAACAACTTGAAATAATCCATGCATTACCATGTTAAAAACATGTCCCTATACATTATTGGGGTAAAACTATTTTGACAACCTAACTTGATTGATCAAATGCCTTCAAGAGTTCTAGGTTTCAAGAGTTCGTTACAACAATTCAAAATATCTATGCATTTGCATTCGAGGGCCATTTTCCATCCTGCCCTGCATGCATCTATTACATTGTGGAGGCCTACACTCCATATAAAGTGTCTATGCAAGAGGATTGATGAATGATTTCCTTTTTTGGAAATAAAGGGACAAAACCTCATTGAAATAATCCTTGGCATTATCATTTATAATGTCCTTGATAAATTCCAAACTGGCCTTTTATCATGTTACAGGCATTAGGAAAAGTTTGGCTTACTTCTATTTTTTGTTTAAGAAGAAATGCCCATGTCATTACTGTAGTGCAATGATCAATAAAGGATACAAACTACCTCGCATCTACGATATTAACAATTCTAGATGCCCCCAAATATCAAAATGATTCAAAGCAAAAGGAGGAAAAGAGACCTTGCATGACTACACGGAAAGGCCATATTGATATTTGCAAAGTCACAGAAATCACAATGAAAGTATTGAACAAATAAGTCCTTGAACAACCTATGTAAAATTCTTCTAATTTTGACAAATTTATTTAAAAATATAAATGTCCTGTCAATTTTGGCCAATTGACAAGGCCGGCCCAAATATACTAACATGTTTTATGTAATATGATACAGAGTACATGTTGCTTTTTAGTGTTTAAAATGCCAAGGATCTGCATGGTACCTCAATTGTCCCCTTAATAATTAAAGTTATTATCTTTAACTATAATTACATAAAAGTTTTAACCTATACATAAAATATTACTAAAAACAAAGTTTACCAATTCTTAATCTATTTGCAAAGAACGATTCTAGATTTAGTGATTTACTGTTTCAATACAACCATTAATTTGGATTACAAAAACTAACCCAACTTGGTTAGGCTTAAACACTAATGCTAATGGATGTTTCATATCATGTTACATAAAACACATCAGCCAACTTTTTATAGGCCTAACCAATTGGCCAAAACTGCCAGAAGATTTGTGTTTTTAGATAAATTTGCCAAAATTAGAAAGATTGGATATAATGGTCAAAACGCTATAAGATTTGGATTTTTTTCATACCAACCGACCTTGAACAGTTGCGGAAGTATTCATTATTTTTTTTATTATTTTGTTTTTTTGAATGAAAAATCATATTCAGTTAATCAAAAAAATCAAATTTTAACCATGGTTTATTTGTCAACCAATATAATGAAAAATGAAAAGAGAAGGAAAAAAATGTGTTTGGTTTCTAGTTTTTTAGTTAATCGAAGAAAATTTTATAAGTAGTTCATAAAAGATTTTATTTTTGAAAAAGGAATATAAAATGTAAATAGTTTTGAAAGATTATATAAAAATAATATAAAAAGTATCTTTATCTAAAACATATAGATATGTATAATAAATTTATAGTAAAAATATAACCGATCAGTTTGGTTAAACATCAGTTTTTTAATTTAAAAACCAAAAACCAACCGGTTAACCAAATTTTTTGAAAACAAACACCAAACTGACCAGTTTGATTAACCGAACTCTTTTTGGTTTGGTTTCAATAGTTTTTCTAGTAGGTTCGGTTTGCTTGGTTCTTTTTAATCACCCCTAAACTCAATGACGGATGCCTTAAAGAAAATGATGATTCAAAATATCATCTTTATTTAAGTTGATTGAAATATAGGATTGAGAGAGTACTTGCTTCTTCCTTCAAGGAGATAGAATTCATCATTCATTCTAACATGCCCAATCTTCTTTCCCAAAGCTCAACCCTAAAATACACGATAATTGAGAAGAAAGTCGCACAACAACTTAAATTCTTGGTTATACGATGGATAGATAAGAGTTGAAAAACAACTTGTAGAGTAAGAGTTGAACAATAATAATAGCTAATGAACCGTTTGCTACCTTAATGTTTTTTATTGTCGAGACTTTGGTATTTGTTGAAAGAACCTAGCGCACATGTCATATAATCTGCAGTGCTCGACTCAATGACCGAGTGAGGACATGGATTATCTGAGGTACTAGAGGCTTAAAGATATAAAAGAAGTTTACCATTATGAGCAATAGAGCAAAAATCTTGATGGCTTGTCCAAGGTGATAACAAAGTTTTTGAAATGTTCAATCTCCTCTTTTCCAAACCAACTTTCTTATGAGGTTGATCCTCCACATTCATGAAATGAATTTGGCTCGTTGTGCTTTCAACCGTTGAGATCCATTCTTGAGGCTTTCAATAAAGTTTCCAACAATTATATTTGGTGTCCTCTTCTTGCAGTATGCACACCATAGTCCTGATATGGAATAGTTTAAAACCCTCATTCTTCATAGTATTTGCACAAAGATTAACACCTCACCAACAGCGGTAACATATCACCAACGGAGTTAAGGGAAACATAAGCTTACATCAAAGTAGAGCTATCAATAACAAGGACATTAAGAATCACTGTCCTCTTGCCCTTTTCGGCCGTACCAATGAAAACACCTTGTTAAGAGATGGCAGATTTTTCCTAAATTCTGCACACCAACTCCGCACTAAGTCTTGCAAGAAACTAAAAAGTTCTCTCATAATGTTTCAGAGTTACAGCATTTTCATTGCACTTTAGTTTGAAGTTATGTTAAGAATCAAGTTCCACACAAAAGCTTTTACATTATATTGTCATGGAAAAAGTACAAAAGTGTACCTATTCAGTGTTTCCACACTTATGGGTTTGTGATTTTCTTGATATTTTTGGGGCATTTTCTTTCATTTTCCCTACACTTTGATACATTTCTATCTAATATTGTATTTTATAGTAAAACATTAATATAGCATGAATTTTCAATAACAAATTTATTTCATACGTGACTTACCATCAAACTATAAATATATTAGGACACTTCTAAAAATATTATAAATTTATTCCTAATAAAATTGAATACATATTGTTTATTGTGAGTTTTTTTATATTTATTTGTCTGTTAAATCATTTAATCAATGATTTTATTATTGAAAGTCCATATTATATTATTATACTAGGGTATCAAAGTACAAGTAAAATGAAACCACATACCCCAAAATATCAAGAAAAAACCACAAACTCTTAAATGCAAAAGGGTTCTTTTTGTACTTTCCATTGTTGTAATACTCAATAATAGAACATAAACCTTGTTTGGTAACTGAAAGCTTTTACTCTTAAATTAGAGTTGCATCTTTAACTTTTTGATAGGTTTTGTGGTACTGCCTCCCAAATCTCATTTGTCTTCGTCAAGAACATGTATGGACCTTTAGGCGCCATAAGAGTTCCAGAGCCAGAAAATTAGAGTCCTCTTCTTCCCAAATGAAAAAATTTTGGATCAAATGTTAAAGTTTGGACCTTCTGGACTTGGAAATGTACCCATTAGATAGCTAAGCTTTCCTTTTCTCTTCAAGATTGTCTTCATAATCTGTGACCATTAAGGTACCATTCAAACTGAAGGAAAGTTGGAACTTTTGGAGTTCTCCAACAGTTTGGTTTGGTTGGGCCTCAGCATTTGATGTGTTGGAGGGACAGGGATAGCTTTGGTGGTCTCATAAATGTTGAGAAAAGGGTTGGACTAAAACCAAAAGGAAAGTCACAAAGGTCTAGAGAGTTCAGATGTATCTTCTGCCATGAAAAAGACCACAGCAGCAGATAATTAAACTTTTCCCGAACAAAACTGCTGCTTTGATACCATAAAGGAAAAATCTTATCATTTAGATCTACAGGCAGAATATATATCTTGGTTTGAAAGAAAAGAGACCTAGTTATTAATTAATCAATTACCAGTTAATTGGGATAACCGTAATTCTTAGAAACAAATTGTTGCCGAGACGTGATTTGGACCCCTGACTTCAAGATTTTGTATCAGGAACTTTAATCAAATCAAGAATCCTTCCTGATTTATAGTAGTAAATAAATGATTTTATCCTATTTTAGACACAATTACATCTATATACAGTTGTCGGAAATTTTCTAGGGATTCCCCATGATTCTCAGATTTCCAACAGTATCATAAGCAAATCCTTAGATAGACTAAGAATTAATAAATAAAGCCACATGTCATCGTGAAATTAATTTAGTCTATGGATGACATGGTAGATTGAGTCTGCCTAAAAATTTCTCCAGCATCATATCATCTTTTTCCCGAGAAATATGCTAATTTATTTGAATTATAATTATTAGTTAGTTCAAATACTGAGGTATATCAAGAGTCAATTTGATTTGACAAGAAGAATGATGTTATATAGTAACTGTTAACCCAAAATTCATTAGTCTTCATTTATTGGACAAGAGTTTTGCAATTTCAGATAACTTCACATGCAGAAGAATGCAGAATAGTAGATGTAAGGGATTAAGCATAAGATAATCTAAGGAATTAAGCATCAGGAAATCTGTATTATTCTTTGCAAATAAAGTCGAAAGCAATGTAACATAAGGATTAATGTGAAATATCTTACTAAAGCAATGCATGTCTTCCCCATAAACCCACAGATCATTATTGAGAAACAAATTCTACTCGTTAGGTAAAAATATTAGATACTCTTGCAAAAGTTCCATGGATAAATCTGCTTATGCTACCTCTTCCTCTCTACTAGCTTGCCAGTCTAAAGTATCAACTAATTTACTTCGAGATTAATCAGATTTATTTGTTACGAAATTAAAATTTTCAAATAAGAGACCTTGTAGTTGTCTTCCTTTTGTACCTCATTGCATATCTCAGGTTTCAACAAGCTTGCTATTGTTTTCCCACAGGGAACAGTTTTGATTTTTGTACTTTTAACTAATATTTATCTTCTTTCCATCCTTAAATCTAATCTAATCATTAATAAAGCAAAGCTGTTTTTACCATGGCCATGGGGTTCACATGGCCAATTCTCATTAAGCCATGAAGCAAAAAATCTCAGAAACAAAAGAATGTGCTTTTCTGAGAAAAGAAACCATGCAGTTTCTAGATAAAGTAAGTGAGAAAACACATACTCTAATTTCCCGTATTCCTCAAAACCCCCAATTTGATATGCTTGAAATACTTCAGACACAGCACTGGATCCATCAACGATATTACCATTTCCACTAGCATCATTATCTAGTCTGGGCTGGATTTCTGCAAATGGAATTAAAAACATGTCTTAAGTGTGAGTACAGCAATGTCAATAGTTTGCATACCATTAAATAATGCAAGTGAAGCTATTCTAAAGAAACCTCTTGATGGACTTGATTGTACAGAGGGGATCTTCGTTAATAGTTTGTGACACATTATGGTATCCTGGAAATCCAAGAAAGTGTAATCTAGCAACTGCAATCTGTCCAACTCTGTCAGTTTTGAAAACCCAAATGAACCAATCCATGTGTTTAACGCACTAGGAACAGCAGGTAAAATGAGTCTCTGGACTCCTAATTCTCTGAGCTTCTGAAAGATGAAACAATAGAAAAGAACAGGGTGAGAAAGTTCCAACCAAAAAATAAAACTAATAGAAACAGATAGATGCTTCGGATCAGTGTTTTCTTAGATATAAATCAATCCCTCTCTGAGACAAGACCTCTTCCTTGACACAGATATTCATAATTTTCATTGCTTTATAAGTGGTCGTTTAGAGTGTCATCTCATCACATTAAATAATAATTTAGCATTACAATTATTCTAATTCTACATGCCTTAATGACACTGCAAAATTTTTACAATTTATAGAAGTTGTGAAGTACTGAAGTTGGAGGAAAAGCACTCGAGCAAAATGAGGTTCTTCAGCAAAAAAGGAAACACAATATGTCCCAGCATTAGTACTTTTTCACATACAGCAGGTTACCTTTTCCAGCACATTCATTAGTATGCAACACATTCCAAGTCGGCGGTACTGAAATCTAGTGCCAACAAGTGGTATTTCTGCCACCTTCTCTCCATAGACCCTGGAAAAAGAATACAACATTTTCAGATGCGAATTATGTAACTATGCATAGATAGAAAGAAGCTCATGATCCTGTGCAGCTTGTAAGTTTTCAGATAACAGTGTCAAACAAAGTGCACCTTACAGTAGCCACTGAAATAAACTCATCATCTTTCTGCAGAAGTACTGTATAGAATCCATGAAAATTTAGACGGTTGAGCTCTGACCTGCAAGAGTGAAACTAAGAACTTAACTGAATGGTACAGTACCAATTGTGAATTACTTGGACAAAATTGACAAGCCAAAGTCCTAAATGCCTACAAGTGTAGCTCAATATGATATTATAGAGAATCAACACAGGCAAGCTCAGTTACTTATAATTTGAACACAGAGAAAGGAAAGCTGCAAAATAGGTCCAAGAAAGGAAAACATTGTCCATCAAGATGAGCCAATGACATGCTCAAGTCTCTGCTACCCAAGCGTGTGTTCAGTAGGAGATCAGCATTTTCATAACTGAACTTCACAATGAACTTTCAGAATATTCATAGTCCAGGTACCTGGTGAATCTAATATGACATTTTCAGACCCAACCATCTACAAAGAGAAGTGCAGAAAGACCTTGACACTCAGAGTCAGATGACTTGAAAGTAAATCTAGATACATCAAGGCTTTTCTCTTTTCATTAGCAGAAGACAAGCTCAACTGTAGCTTTTCCCTTACAGACATTGTTGGAAGAAGTTCGAAGATAATCAATAACTAGAAAGATCTATAACCAATCCACATCTCCATAGACTGAAGAAATTCCCACATGGCATAAGATTAAAGAAATATATGATACAAAAAGGTTAAACATGAAAAATTTGAAAGAAAAAGAGAAAGAAAAAGAAAAAGAGGATACGTTTGAGACAAAATGGTAATAAAAAAAGTGCTATTAATACACTTTCTGATTGCAGCAAAGTAAATTAAGTTCCTAGCGAAAAAAGAAAATTAGAAAGGACTAATGTTAAAAAATAAATTCTTGCCTTTTGCTGAAAATAACATCTTTAAGAAGATCTCTCTTAGTGTGAGGTTCTTCAACAGGATCAAAAAACTCATGCATCATATCAAGTGCAATATTGAGCATGCTGTAGTTCTCAGACAGGGCCTCAATATCAGAAGCTTCACACTGATCATTGAATTGGATGGATTTCAACAATGTCCAAGTAAGATTGTGTAAACCCACTGGAATTTTCTTTCCTAGAAGCTCATGCAGGCCCAAGAAAATCTGCAATAATTGTACAATCATTAGTGCCATATTAAAGATGTGGTCCTGAAGCCTTGGAAGCTCTATAAATCTTAGAATAAGGAGACTATATTGCAAATAGCAACTACAGAGATCATAAATGCTTCTTATCTAGCTCCACTTTTCGTGGGCTGACTACTTTCCCAAAGAAGCGGAGACAGCATACCTCTATATTGCAGATTCTTCTGTCCTATATTTACTTTAGGCCTAAGTTCTCAAGGTCTTTTGCCCCAAAAAATATCTTTCTTGACACAGTAGGTAAATGCACTACACACAATGTATGAATCAACAACAGCAATGTGCATTTCTGTTAACTAAAGATGAGAACAACTAGTTGTCTATGTAACTGGCTTTGACTCCAAACATTGAACACATTGAGCATTGTGGAATTAGAATGGAGATTTCTAGTGATAAATAAACCAGCTAACTACGCTATTTTGCTAAAAAGAAATTGGCAAGCAATGCAAGTCATTGATAATGTCGTAGTTTTCTAGGTGGATGAGCACATGGTGATTTAAATGCCCATCATTTCTGTCATGTGAGCAAAAGTCAGAATCAAAATTGTATGCAAAATGAAATTAAATCAATAAACCACAGGTAGATTTTGGTACCTGTTGACATCTTTTGCTGCAAAACCAATGTTCTTTGGGAAAATATTCCAAGCACTCCTCTCTTTTATTCCCTAGGCATACTACATGATCTATACCAAATAGGCAAAAGGCACATATAAGAGACATTCCAAACATTTCTCTCTAATATACGCATTAACTATGCTACAAAGAGAATTTGACCAACATTTACGCTCGCATTGTGTACAATCAAGAACACCATCGTCCTCCATGGAAAGGTCAGAGTCTCTTTTCAGGCATTGGCCACAAATCTTACAACAACATGATGAACAGAACCAATCTCCATCTGGAACATCCTAAAAATCCATATATATATACATATATAATATATATATATATATATATATATATATATATATAATCAAAGGTAAAGAAAATGCATTAGACATGAGAATTTAAATACCTAAATCATGAAATACTAGGAACAAAAGAGAGATAGACAGAGCAATCAAATATAAATATTTTAAGGAAGTATTAGAAAGAGACTAAATGAATGACTTACCATCAGACCAAGGCAACTTTTATGGAAAGAGGATGGACATTGATCGCATAAAATTAGTTCACCACCATAGTGACAAACAGAACATATATGATCATTCTCAACTTGATCCTTACTACTCTGCCACCTTTCAAGTGGCTCTTCCCCCAAATTCTTTGTATGATCATGCATTATTTGCATCTGGCAATCTAAGAGAGACCTTCCATCTTCCAGAAAAATGTTGGAAAAGATGCTGGTAGCTGTTCTTCCTTGTTTGCCACTAGCATGATAATCAAAGCCACAAAGAGTATACACCTTCCCGCAACAATTGCACTTGATCCCGCTGCCACTTATACGCCCTTCTGCAATTGAATGCTGACCCTTACTGCAACAGTATTTTATTTTCGCCCTAGGCAGCACATGAGTGCTGTCTATCAACCAAGACAAGACTGTTATAGGCTTTCGATGTGAAGGATTAGGAACCACAACCTGCTGCACTCTTTCGCTTGATCGAAGAACACGATTAGGCCAAGAATCTTTTCTATTATTTTGTAATTTGATCAAATCTCTGGTTTTACTTCTATTTCGTGAGAGAGATTCTAATTGGTGCACAATAGATCTTTCTTCAATGGAACAATTATTAGGAATGTTGGAATTAATGATACTGCTACTTGGCGTGGTTTCAGCTAGTATCATAGCATAATTTTCAGCCAAATCTGATTCAATATATTTATTAGCATCATAAAATGATACAGGAGTCTCCACCTGCTCCCTTGCATCCTCTGGTAGGCCTATTACCTGTAAAAGATGATGAATAACAACTTCCATATTATCATCAATTGTCTCCAATACCAAACTTTTCCACAAATCTTTCTCATAAGAAGTCCACTTGCCAAGTTTCTTAAAATAATCTTTCTCTCGCAAATCATACCAAAGTTGCTTTATGGAAACAGGAACATAATGTTCTTGCTCATATTCCTCAATCAACTCCAGAAACAACCAGGTCCCACGATTCTGCCAAGTACCAGTGACATCATTCCAGTCCTGAGTAATCCTAATTTTATCAATATGAACCATCATTTCATCACCCAAATCTGGGAAAAATATATTCCTCTTCTCTGAGCCATCTTCATGATCAAAAACTACACCTTCCCACCAACATTCATTGTAATAGACATCAACACATCTTCCATAACAAAGGTTCCATATACCAGACTGAACACGAGGTGGTAATGGCCTAATGTGTCCACGAGTATCACACAGGTTACCAGTAGCACAATCATTATCATCCAGAAGCTCGGACACATGATAACAACCGACCAGATTGTCAGAGCCATCATCAACTAGTATATGATCGTATCTGACATGATATATGAGTTGACATCCTTTCCTGTCAATTGACATAACAGTACCTGGGTGCCATGAACCCTGAAACCCTTCTTCCTCACTGAATGCCTACAAAAGTTTCACTTTTGAATTCGAAGACGAAGTTGGGGGGGCCAAGAAAGGCCCCATTCCAATTGAACGAAGAAGTATGAAAATTGAAATTGTAAAGATTTGATATCCCAATTTAATGGTAGATAAAATAGGTAATCTTGAACAAATTTTGATATTCAATTAAAAAGAGGCAAACAACTAACTATCGGTGTCTAAAAATAAATGGCTTCTAAGGGGAGAAACAAATTAAAATTCAAAAAGTTTTTACATGAAGATGGTATTAGTTTGTTACCATTTGAGAGAATAGAGTCTTAAATCAAGCCTTGCATGCATGCCAGATAGAACAAATAGGACAAAAATAACAAACAAGCAAACAAAAAATCACAATGCAGCTTTAATCAAATAGAAAATTTTGTTGGAAACATAACATTCAATCCACATTTTGATAAACAAATAAAACAGAAACATTCAAAATCCAAAAGGGTATCATACTAAACACCAAACCCCTCCATTTTCTACTTCAAAAACATTATACAAACTCGCACAAAAAGAAAATCAGAAAGAACAAGAATTAAAGAGAATGCCATGGCATTACCTCAACTCTATCATTGACAGAAAAATTAATCCTTTTAATGAGTTTGTGGTTTCTTGTTCTAAAACAGTCTCCTTCTTCTTCTTCTTCTTGAAAACCCAATGCCATTGAGCACAGCAAAATTGATTCAGAGATTGTTCCTTTTTGAGTTTCTTGATCGTTTTTCAGTGTATGAATTAAGATGGTCTGCTCAAAACAAAGAAATTAAAACGCAGAGGCAGAGAGAGAGAGTGTATGCGTGTGTACTGAGGCACTTGACTTTGTCAGAGTCTCTATATGCTTTCTCCCCAAGCAAAAAAGTAAATAACCTTTAAGAGCCAATTCTGGTTTTTACTTTTTCAGAATTTATATATTAAGAAAAACATTTATTAAACTCTTAAATCTTTCAATTTTATTACTAAATTCTTCAATTTTTTATTTTTTTTAAGTCTATATATTTTTATTTTTATTTGATTAAAGATTATTTTGGTAAAATTGATGAAATTTTTATATTTTATTGAGCTTTTTACTTTTATTTTCATTTCAGTGAAGTACTTAACTTTTTTAGATATTTGATTAAGTGTTCCTGAATTTTTAAGATAAAGTAAAAAATAAAAATATTCTTATAAAATATAAAAAACTAAGAATTTAATAAAATAAAATGAAAAGTTTAGTAACTTAATAATATGTTTTACAAGAAAATCTAAAAAAAGAAATAAAAATGAAAAACAATTGGCACGGGAGCTTGTGCATGTTATTGACGTGTGCTGGTGGGTTAAACATTCATATTGGCCGCAAAAGGAATCAACAAACAATGATTATACCAGTTAAAAAGAAAACAATGATTATACGGTCAAATTTCTTTTTTCCTTTTTTCATTCTTCCGATCATTATCCACTTTTCAGTTGTTTAAAAAAATATTTAAATTAGAATTAAAAAAAGAAAATTTTTAAATTTAAAATAACATGAGTTAGTAAATAGCATCTATCTATTGCATTTTTTAGAAAGAGATCATATAGAGAGAGTAATTGGGCTTCCTATGATTTTTCGAGCTGAGATTCTTCTTGCAATTGATAGACACTAATTCATTTGAGGAATTTACATTCGGCATGTTTTTATCTAAATTTTAATCTTTTTATTTTTTTTATAATTTTATGTTTTTTGATTAGCATTCATATGCTTATTTTGTTCTCGAAGACAACTTGCTTTTCGATAATACCATTATCCATGAATAATTATTATCAGTGAATATAAGATCTTATTATATTGAACAAGTCATGGTAAATGTATTAATAAGAATTTAATTAAATCTAAGAATTATAATTTTTCAGAATACTTCTTTAAGCTATTATAAAATATTTAAAATATTTAAAAATAGATGTATTTTTATCTTTTTACATCTTACTCTCTTGACTTATTCTTTTATATTTTCTATTTTTTATAAAAAAGAGTAAATAACTTTTGAATTGAAAAATAGATAAAAATAGTATGAGAGAAACTCCAATAAAAACTTACATATATTGTCTATTTAACAGATGTGCATAATATAATACAATAAATATAAAGATCTTTATCTTAAAAAAGCTTTTCAATATCCTTTAATAAAATATCTTTTATAAAAAAATTAAAATAGATATTAAAATCGCATTCTTGATCCTCAGCCTTATCCACATAAATATTAATCATTCCATATTATTTAGCAGATTGTTCTATCATTTTTATTACACTAGTATTATCTTTCAATTCTTTATATTCACTTAAAGTTTGCATACCATATCAAGGACTAAACTTGTAATTTTCTCAAAAACTTTCCTTCACAGTGTCAATCGCACTTTTATATATCTTTAAGACATATATGTAGGCTTATCCATTCTTCTTTCTTTCACTTACTCATTTGCTTGATTTTTCTCTAAAATTTATTTTGGTATTTCTTTTATTCTTGCTCATTTCGTAACCAATTTCCATAAAATCAGTCTTCAAAATGGCAAGTTCATCTTCTAGACTTACTAGATGCACCCCAGCCGCATCACATTAGGAGTTTACCGCCCCGATTTTCTGCCAAAATGATCTTGGACTTTTGAAATGAGAGGAAATTCCTCTTTTTAGTAAAATTGAGCTCACATTGCGCTTTTCGAGTTGTTCGAGAGGTAATTTCTTAACCTAAACTTATTTTCTGCGACTTAGGAACTCAGATGCATGTTAATTACTCAAAATATATATAAATTGGTTTAACAATTAAGAAGAGCCAAAAACCCTACCCTATACAATGATCGGTCAGAATACAATGGAACCAATCATACAGACAACCGATCACCAGATGAAGGATGATTCAGCACTACACAGCGCGAATAGCTATACATAGGCTGGATTAAGGTGCTTCAGAGTTTTTTCCAAGAAAATAATTATCAGATAGACACATATTTACCTTCTCGGAGACTTTTGTATGCGTATGATACTTAAATACCTCACTTTTCCTTTTTAGGGCGACATAGTGCCGATCTGGTTTGGCGAAAACTTCTACGGTGCACGAGAGTGGTTTGACGAGCTGCCTAGCTCAGTTCAGGCTAGGATTGGGGACACTGGCTTTCATCGATTCGTGGCTACACTCTCTTTAGTCATTGGGAGAGTCGATCACTTTTTAATTTATGCCTTGCTGAAAAGATAGATAGATACGATACACACCTTCCATATTTCTGTTGGTGAGTTGACTCTTTCTTCCCTTGCATTTTCGGCTATCACCGATATTGATTTCTTTGACACGTTCGTGCCTTTTGACAGTGCAATCCATTACCCGCGTCTTGAGGCTCGAGAGCACTTCATCATCGACCTACTAGGGTTTTTACCGACACTCGAGAATGTGAGGTGTATAGCTTATCAGTGCATCCTTCTCCACCACCGAGGCTTCATTCCTCAGAATGCGGGAGGTTGACCAGATGGCCCGGGCTTTCTTGGTGTACCTATTTGGCACTACTCTGTTCAGCGACTCCTGGAACTCGCTAAATTTTCACTACCTAGCACCTTTACAACCTGGACCAGGTTTCATTTTATGACTGAGGGTCTGCGGCCCTCACATACCATTATCAGCAGATCGACATCACCGTCTGCAATGGCAAGAAGATTTGTAGCTTCTAGCATGCGATCCATGTAAGTCATCTTGATTCTCTTCCTTTAGTTACTCTTACATCATGTGTGTTGATTCCTCATTTTTTTAAGTCTGGGCCTTAGAGATTGGCCTCTTGATGAGCTCACAATCCATTTGCACCTCCTATATTTTCCCTCGCTTGAGCCGTTGGGGCTCTAGTAGGACAGTCGTTTAGGAGTGGTCTCAGGTTCACGTGCACCATATGTGGATCAACGGCCTTACCTAGGACGTGGTAAACATAATTCCTTAGTTAAATTCATATTTTTTTCTATCATTGCTTACCTTCTCTGGTTTATAGATCCAGAGCGACTGGCTGGGAGAGCGCCATTAGTGGTAGACTTATATGCTATCTGCGGCCGACCTCGAGTAGAAGAGGATCCTACTGGTTGGGCCTGCCTGTAGGGCTTGGTACCTTCGCAAAAGGATTTATGGTTAGAAGCACAATGCTAACAAGCACCGAGTCCCATTATCTCATCCCCTCTCCATGTTTTGGATAGCAGATCTTACTAGAGAAGAGTTGGCGGAGTGCCTGAACGGGTATGACGAGCTTGCAGATTTTACCCTTCATTCACGGCTGATTGATTATACTTCATTCATCCTGCAGTTGTTGGGGACTTTACCTCTCAGCAACGAAATTGTGTGATTTTTAATAATTTCATGCTAAGTGTGGGGTTCGGGAGCAGTAAAGTTAATTTGTGGCATTCTATTTTGATAAATTAATAGCATAAATTCTCTTTATTTGGTGTGTAATACTATGGGCTGTAATGCCATTTTGAATTAGTTTTGGACAGGAAATTGAGGCTTTAGTCTTAGTTTTAAGCCTAAAGTTTTCTATTAATCAAATTATAGCTATTATGCTGCTAAATTTTCAGTGTAATTTATGTTAAATTTCTTTTTTGTTTGAATACTAATGATTGACTGTATTAAGCAATATGAGGGACCGAGATCAATACCGTCGCCAGCAATCGCACGTGCCGCTACTAGTAAGCGCTCGCGTAGTGAGGGAGCTTCTTCTTCCACTTCACCTTCACCAGCACCAACAACCCCACCACAACAATAACTAGTCCGAGCACGAAGAACAGCAGCTGTAATTCCATCCGCACCTAGTCAACATCCCTTATAGACATTTCAAAATACTGATAACGAGAGCTGCTTCCAAGTCATGAGATGAAAGCAAGTAATGGCCGGACGATGCATTGACTTTGTATCCCTGGAGAGGGTGGGATTGGCTCAGGATGTTCGTGCACTGTTTGACACACTGCCTTACGCATGACTCTTCGACATCATTGAGCCTACCTACCACGAGCTCATCATTGAATTCCTTAGCAGCTTCTTCCTACAGCAACATATCACAAACCGGCATCAGCCTGATGCAGTTTACTTCAGACTTGGAGGAAGGGAGTTCTCAATATCAGTTCCATAATTCGACATGCACTTGGGTTTATGTACTGAGAAGGACACCTCAGGCGAGGAGTATCAAGGATGCATCTACGTCAACCCAATCTCGTACGACACCATGTGGGATTCATTAGTACTTAGGCCAAAATCGTACTACCCCGACAAGTCTAAGGCGTCTAGCCTTTCGGATCATCTCCGCTATCTTCATATACTGTTAGCTTGTAGGCCGAGGAGATAGTTTTGAAGCGGTTACACATACCGATGTATTCATTCTCTAGGCTATGCAACATCGCAAGAAGCTTGACATGGGATATTTGTTGGCTCGTCAAGTCTGCTCCTTCATAGTCGATGCCCAGAAGAAGATGCAATGTTGTTTTGGCCTGTGACTAGGTTGGCCAAGAGACTGGATGTATTGGACGACTATCTGGCCGAGCTTTCTCAAATTGGTGACATGACACCATTAGGGGTTGGACAGATGATCAACATGTAGATGATCACGACCACTCGACACCCACATGGCATTAAGTACAGGCTCGTTAGCGCAATAGTCAGGGAGGCTAGAGAGGCAGCAGCTCGAGGAGCCCAAGACCCTACGACTGAGATTCTAGATGTTAGGATTCCTAATCCAGCCAGAGTATTTATGCCTACATCTGGAGCTTCCTCTTCTTACTCTGTAGGGACATTGAGTGCTCAGATTAGTGCTTTGGCTGACCGACTAGATCGAGTTTGTGATTTATAGCAGCAACATTATACTGAGTTTGTGCAACACAGAAAGGATTTTGGTCAGTTTCAAGATGAGACTAGGGCACAGTTCCAGGGGTTAAATGATATGCTCCAGCAGCTTATGCATGGATTGGATAGGCAGGCCACCCAGACAGACCTAATGGCAGAGCATATACAAAAGATGGCGAATTCCAGAGCATAAAATCAACGATTCATTGATGACATAGAGTTTGATCTAGCCGGTTATTTCACGGATCCTGTGCCACCACCACCGCCGCCCCCTCTTTCAGTGCCTTCCCCTACTCTTCACCCTCCAACCGATCCAACGAGTTAGGATGTGCCTTCGGCAGACTACCAGTAGTGATAAAAATTTGTGTTCTATTTCTTTTCCTTTTCCTTTTTATTTTCTTTATTTTTATTTTTATTTTATTTTCGTTTCTTTTTGCATTTTCATTTTATTTTATTTTTCTTTCATTTTATGTTATTTTAGTGGAACACTTTTACCTTGCCTTTATGCTATCTACATTTAATATGATCTTCAATCTTCTTATGTGATAGCTATATTATATACCCATTTTTCTAACAATGAGGGAAGTATTATACTTAAGTGTGGGGTGGGCATCTGTGGTTTTATTATCCCTTAATTGTTTAGGCAATGATAATGGACTATTCTTAGGATGTTAGGACCTAGGTTCTTCATGGCATTTAAGCTTAGTTTATTCTTTTGTAATTATTGACTTAATTCACACACTAGTAATTGATTGTCCTTCTCGATTTTGTTCTTGGAAAGCAATTTTAATGTATTCAATATGTCAATTTGGTCGGATTAAACCAGTGTTGCTTGAGTTTCTTACAAATTTACAGCCTTTATCTTTGAACTTTGATTATAGCAATCTCTTATACAATTTATGTGATGATGCAATTGATAAGTCTGGGAACCAATTGCAAATTTTAGCCACTTCAAACATGAGTTTTTGAATAAAAATTTGAGCACCCATTGCAAATTTTGCTCATGATTTTTCTTGTCTGAGTGTGCTTTATACTTAATGTTGTTTCCAAAACTTGCTCTAAATACTTGTTGAGGTTACATGACTTTTTGAATACCATTAGATGATTTGGGAAACTTAGGATTCACCACATCTGGCCAAAAGCCTACCCTTTGTTTCCATTACTCAGCCAGTTTTGAGCCTTAACCTTTTCTTCATGATTTGCACCTATACACTACATCTACACCATTCTCTAGATTTATCTTTTCTTTCACCCTAGGGTTCACCACATTTAGGGTTCATCCTTCAGATTTTGGGATTTAAGGTTGTTCATCTAACTTGAAGAAGAAGGGTGTACATGTTTTCAATTTGCTTTTCTGTGTTTGTTCCTTACTTTATGTTACTTATTAGCATGAGTAGCTAGAACTATCGAAACCATTGGGGTTCCTCTGTTGTTGGATTGCATTTAATGTTTATGAGACTTTGATTATCAATGCTTGTTTTCTTGTTGCTTTCATTATTAATAAGAAATCGCATTATTCATGAGACATTGTGAATTATGATGTTTATATTGCTTTATGTAATTGAGAAGTTCATTTGGTAGTTAGAAATTTGAATAACAAGAACTGGTTAATGATCACTTAGAGATAAGGGTAATTGACTATCCGGATTAAGAATTAACAACTCTTAATAGTAGTGGATTTAATCTTAAGGGTAACCTAAAATCAATCGTTAGGAAGAGATTCCATCGTTTAGGTTCTTAGGTTTAGAGATTCGATTTTCTCGAGAGGGAAATCGAATTCAATTTAGAATCTTCTTATGGGTAATCACAATTGGTAATCAATATAATCTCTACCTTCACTAAAATTCAACTAGCTTAGGTCCTCTTAGGTTTGCTTTTTCCCTTGATTGTTTCATGAAATCTTTTTAGACTGTTGACATTTAGTTAATCATTTAGCTTGCATCTAGTCATAGAATAGTAACTTTATCGATTTTGTTAAAGTTAGATAATATAAGATGCTACAGTAGTTCTAGGATCATCCTTCCCCGAGAATACTATCTTGATACTCGCCATTAGTGATAATCTGCATCGATAGGTTCACTACCTTAGATTATAGCTACATAAATAGCCTATCATCTAACTATAATGCGAGAATGAATGAGCAAAGAGAATAATCAAGACAAGAAAGCAAACCCAAAGAGGACCTAGACTAGTTGATTATCAAACAAAGGATAACAGATTGTTGAGTCCAATTATGCTACCCATGGATGGACTCTAAACTGAATTCAGTTTTCCTATCGAGACAACCGAATTCCTAAACCTAAGAATATAAAGTTGGAATCTCTTCCTAGCGATTGATTATTAAGTTAGCCTTAAGCTTTAATCCACCTTTATTAAGCTTTGTTAATTCTTAATTCAGAAAATTAATTAACCTTACCTCTAAGTGAAAATTAACCTGTTCTTGTAATTAAAGAGTTCTATGAATAGTAATCAATACAATCAATGTAACGACAACTAGATTTATATTATTAATTGCAAAAAGAATACAAGAAAGGAAAGTCAACCAATCTCAATAATTCAGTACAAAGCTAATATAGTAAGGAACCCCAATGAGTTTGATGTGTTGCATTCTATACATGTTTTTGTGCTTCATTTATTCATGTTATGCATGTATTGGAGTCATTTTTATGCTAGATTCATCACACTGGGTATCCATTTCTGTTTTCAGGTTATTTGGACTCTCAACATCATTTCTGGAGAAAATCTTAAGGACTTTAGTGCCTAAACAGGACTGTCGAATGGAATTTAGGGCTCAAGCACGGCCCATACTCAAGAGAGGGCAACATAGTCATTTCTCCAGGAGTACTATGCTTTTTGGAGCCAATGCATGGCCTGTGCATTAAGCACGGGTCGTGGCACGGCCCATGCAAGTTGCATGGCCCATGGCATGGCCCGTGCATGCATTTCCTATATATATGAGTTCAGTTTTCGAGAAAATGGTTCGACATTCTGATTCTAAAATTCTTATATGCACGCGACCATCCGCTTTTCAAACTTCTTGACTGACCTTGGGAGACCATTTTCATATATTGTTGAGGAGATTCAAGCTTGTTTTGAGAGATCGAGGAGACAAATTCTCAAGCATTCAATTTGATTTTGGCACTGTCCACTTTGACTCAAGAGAAGGGTGTACATGTTCCAACTTCATTTCTATTTTTCTTTTCTTCTAGTTATGTTTTTTATGTGTATGACTAGCTAGAGCTGATGAACCCATTGGGGTTCCTATTGTTGATGGATTGTCTTTTATTTGTTTGATTATTATATTTCCAATTTGTAATTCTTCTTGCTTTTCAGTAATAAAAGTCTGTTTCATTTTACTTGAGACGTTGAGTTGAATGTTGCTTGGATTATTTAATTGATATTGAGAAATTCGTTAAATAATTGGAACTTGATTAAGCAAGAACTGGTTAATAACACTTAGAGATAAGGTTAATTGGCTAGCTGGATTAAGAATTAACAACTCTTAATAGACTTGAATCAAATCTTAATGATGTTCTGAGATTAATTGTTAGGCAGAGATTCCAGCATTTAGTTTTCGGAGTTAGGAAATCAGTGAGCTCGAGAGAGGATCCGAGTTCATTCTAGGATTCAGGCACGGGTAATCAATTTGGTAATCAAGATAATCACCTTTAGTAATTCCATCGCAAATAGGTCCTCTTTGGGTTTGCTATTTTCCTATTTTTGCTTCATTATCTTTACACTTTGTTTGGCATTTTACTTTTGTATTTAATCATTTTTAGTTTACATTTTAAGTTGAATTTTCACCAATTGCTTAAGGTTAGATAAGACTTAGTACAATAGTAGCTTTAGGTTCACCCGTTCCCTAAGGGATACGACCTTGATACTCACCATTAGTGCTAGATTATATCGATAGGTTTATTGCCTTAGATTGTAGCTACACAATTAGCCTATCAAGTTTTTGGCACCATTGCCAGGGAGACTAGCAACGGTGAATTAAAGTGAATTGTTCTTGTGTTAATTTAGCCACTATTCTTTCATTCTTTGTTTTCTGTATATTTTATTCTTTTTATTTGTATTTCATTTGTTCACTATTCTTTCCTTGTTGGTTGTGATTTCCATTTCAGGTAGTTTATGACCAGGAGCTCTAGCTCTGATATTGTAGAGCCTTTGTCTGATCCAGAGCGATCCCTTAGACTTTTGAGGAAGCATATGCAATCGGTAAAGGAGGAGATTAAGGCTGAGATACCTGTTGATAGACTAGTAGGGATGGAGAATCAAAACGGAAATGCTGCGGCAGACGCCAACAGAACTATGTATGAGTTTGCTAGACCATCATTGGTTGGGACACAGATGAGTATACTTAGACCGCCGAAGGCAGCTAACAACTTCAAAATCAAGCCGAACATGATTTAGAATAGTGTTCAGTTTGGAGGTTGCTGAGCGAGGATCCTAACGCTCACATTGCTAATTTCTTGGAGATATGCGATACCTTCAAGATAAATGGAAATACTGATGATGCCATTTGGTTGAGGTTGTTTCAATTTGGCTGAGGTTGTTTCCATTTTCTTTGAGGGATAAAGTAAAGAGATGGTTGCAGTCCCTTCCACCGAACACCATCACTACTTAGAACTCTTTGGCTGAGAAATTTCTCTACAAGTACTTTCCTTCAGCTAAGACTGCTAAATTGAGAAATGGCATTTCTTCTTTTATGCAGATGGAAGACAAGAGCATATATGATGCCTAGGAGAGGTACTAAGACTTGTTGAGATGCTGTCCACACCATAGTCTACCAGTTTGGATGCAGGTTCAGACATTTTACAGTGGTTTGAACCTTGCTACTAGACAGATGGTTGATGCAGCAGCAGGAGGGGTGCTGAATAGTAAGATGCCCAAGCATGCTCAGAACTTGATAAAGGAGATGGCCATGAACAATTATTAGTGGTAGTCTTCTAGGAGCCAACCAGTGAGGCAGGGAGTGGTCAATCAGCTAGATTCTACAGCAGCCTTAGCAGCTCAGGTGGAGCTATTGGCTAATAAGATCCTAGTTCTAGATGCTAGCCCATGCAGCTCAGAGCAACTGTGAGTTTTGTAGTGGCCCGTATTTTAGTGTAAACTATAATACGAGAGGTTTGTTTGCTAGTACTTTTATTCCTTTTTCCTATTCTGTTTTATCCAGTGACCTTGAGCAGGTAGATTATATGGGCAATGGCCTGAGGCAGTAAGGGGACCCGTACAACAACACTTACAACCCAGGGTGGCGTAATCATCCAAACTTCGGTTGGAGAAACAACAACGCCCAAGGTCCACCAGCCAGAGATCGACGACCACCACAAGAAGTAGGGTCGGACCATCACAGCTTCCTCCACCTACCGAGAAACTGATGATGAAGTTTGTCACGTCTACTGAGACGTGGTTCCAGTAGACAGACAATGCTCTTAAAAATCAACAGGCATCCATTTAGAACTTGGAGAGTCAGATTGGATAGATTTCTAAGATGTTTTCTAAGAGGTAACAAGGAGCGCTCCCTAGCATTAAGAGTCAAACCCGAGGGAGCACTACAAGGCTATCGCCTTATAGTCAGGCAAGCAGTTATCTAGTTTTTTACCATTAGCTGATGGTGATGATGTTTCCGTGCAGGATAAGCCAGCTAGGAAGGAGCCAGAGCCTGAGGCCATAAAAGCAGAGAAGGTGGAAGACAGGCATAAGAGCCCTGTGAGAGAGTACCAGCCACCAGCCCCTACCCTGCTCGACTTAAGCAGGAGAAGGTTGATAAGCAATTTGGTAAGTTTCTTGATTTGTTTAAACAACTACTTATTAACCTACCTTTTTTTGAAGCTATTTTGCAGATGTCGAAGTATGCCAAGTTCTTAAAGGAAATTTTGAGTAACAAAAGGAAGCTAGAGGATTTAAGACTAGTGACTCTGAGTAAGGAGTGTTCAGCTATTCTTCAGAACAAGCTGCCACTCAAAAGGAGAGATCCAAGGAGTTTTACTGTTCCCTGCATCATTGGCGATTTGCCTATTAGTGGTGCATTAGCTGATTTAGGAGCTAGTATTAATTTGATGCCCACTAGTTTGTTTGATAAGTTAGGTTTGAGTGAACCTAAGCCCACTAGGATGAGCATTCAATTAGCTGATAGGACTGTTAGGATTCCTAGAGATATTATTGAGGATGTGCTTGTTAAAGTAGACAAGTTTATTTTTCCTATTGATTTTTTATAGTTATGGACATGGAAGGTGAGAGTATTGTGCCTTTAATCCTAGGTAGACCTATTCTTGCAACATCTAGGGCTATTATAGATGTTTGTGATGGAAAGCTTCAGCTTAGTGTAGATGATGAGACCATTACCTTCGACTTAGCTACTACTCTGAGACATTCTTTAAACCATGATGATGTTGTGTTTTCTATTGATATTCGGGATGATGTGGTTGAGTCTCATTTATAAGAAATATTGCTTTTAAAGGTAGCATTGCAAGGAGATGAGGAGGAGTTGTCCGACGAGCAAGTGTTGGAGCAGCTCACTAGTTTGTTGGCTATTGAGCGTAGCTATTCTACTGACCCATTTCTTTCTCTTGACAGGTCAGGAGTGCAAAAGGTAAAGTCTTCTTTCGAGGACCCCCCCCCCCCATCTTAGAATTGAAGGAGTTACCTAAGCACTTGAGCTATAGATTTTTGGATGAGGGAGAAAAGTTGCTTGTGATTGTTGCAGCAGATTTGACACTTGAGGAACGAAAGATGACTCTAGACTCCGTCAAGAGGTATAAGAAGACCTTTGCCTTTAAGATTGCTGACATTCCTGGGATCAACCCTAGTTTTGTTCTCATAAGATTTTGATGGAGGATAGCTATAGACCAGTAGTTCAGCCACAAAGGCGGCTTAACCCGAACATGATGGAAGTAGTGAAAAAGGAGGTAATTAAGTTCCTTATGCAGGTTTGATTTATTCTATTTCTAATAGTTCTTGGGTGAGCCCTATATAGGTTGTGCCGAAGAAAGGAGGCATTACAGTAGTTCACAATGAGAGGGATGAGCTGATACTGATGCGCTAAATCGTGTTAGCTACAATATAAGGCAGTGTACCTATCGATGCAGTCTAGCACTAATGGCGAGTATCAAGGTCGTATTCCTCGGGAAAGTGAAAGCCCAGAGTTACTCCTTTGTTCTTTGTTATATTAACCTAAAATGGATAATGAATAATTTCTAAACTAACTATTAACTACAAGCTAAGTTCTGAGGGAGATGCAGGAGTAATTAATAAATGAAATAATCAAGACAAGAAGACAAACCCAAAGGGAATCTAAACTAGTTAGCAACCGAACAAAAGATAAAGGATCGGTGAGTCTAATTATGCTACCCGTGATTTATTCTTAACCGAATTCGATTTCTCTCTCGAGATAACCGAATTCCTAAACCTAATAACCTAAAGTTGGAATCTCTTCCTAACGATTGATTCTTAAATTAGCATTAAGCTTTAATCTGCCTCTATTAAGCTTTGTTAATTCTTAATCCGGCTAGTTAATTATCCTTATCTCTAAGCGATTATTAACCAGTTCTTGCTATTCAAAATTCCAATTGCCAAACGGATTTCTCAATCTCATAAAGCAATCTAAACATCACAATTCACAACGTCTCATGAATAATGCATTATCTTATTAATACTGAAAACAAGAAGAATACAAAATTACCCAAACAATCCAACAATATAATATTAAGCCAACATAGTAAAGAAATCCCAATGGATTAAATCAGTCTAGCTAAACATGTTCATGTTTAAAACAATCTAGGAAATCAATTACAATGAAAGAATAATGAAAATAAAACATGTACACCCTTTTCTCTCGAATTGGATGAACAGCCCAAACTGGATCTACACTTTGATTAATCTCCCAAACGCCTCTTGAATTGCTTCCACTCTGTTTTGCACTCGGAACCTTGCGATTCCGGGATTCTTACTCCCTGCAACTCTCTCTCGCACTCAATACTGTGCAGAAACCGAACCAGCCGCCAGGGCTCTATGTCACTATTTTCCCCCTTTTCTCCTTTTTTTAAGAAAAAATCATTTTTCTTATATATATTTAACTCGACGGCCGTGTTCAAGGTCACGATGGCCAAGTCCATGTTTCTTTGGCCGTGGATCTCAGTAGGGTTTCACCATCGTGTTGGCCACCAGTATTTCTCCCGTGTTGGCCACCAGCGTCTTGAAGGCTGTGGTGGCTACGGAAACCGTGCCCAAAGTGCAAATTTCAAGAATCAAAGCCAATGGTTGAGCACGGCTAGAGTCCAGGCCGTGCTCAATGTATGCATTGCGGGCTCTTGTCCAATATTGATGAATTCTCGTCCGTTTCCACACGTATTGATCTATAATTGCTTAAACACCGATGACGGTCCTATAAATGTTCCTGAAATGCAAAAGAACACAAAACACGGGTGATCTGGGAATAAAAGCACAATAATTGCTAAGAGCATACGCAATAATATGCAAGCAAATATATGTAAAACTATGCTCATCAGATACCCATACGGACTGTGACATGCTTCCGAGTTTACATTGATTACAAGAGGCTTAATGATGCAACTTGGAAGGATCACTTCCCTCTTCCTTTCATTGATCAGATGTTAGAGAGATTGGCAGGACATAGGTTTTACAATTTTCTTTATGGCTTTTCAGGTTATTTTTAGATTCTAGTTGCACCTGAAGACCAAGAGAAGACGACTTTCACCTGCCCCTATAGGACTTTTGCTTATAGATGGATGCCTTTTGGTCTATGCAATGCACCGGCTACATTTCAGCGGTGTATGATGGCCATTTTTGATGATATGATTGAGGAGTCGATGGAGGTATTTATGGATGACTTCTCTGTTTTTGGTAATTCCTTTTCTCACTGTTTGGCTAATTTAGAATGCATGTTAGCTAGGTGTATTGAGGCTAACTTGGTGCTTAATTGGGATAAGTGTCATTTTATAGTGAGAGAGGGAATTGTAATGGGGCATAAGATTTCATATGCAGGGATGGAGGTTGATAGAGCTAAGGTAGAGACCACATCTAAGCTGCCACCCCCTAGTTCTGTTAGGGCTGTTAGGAGTTTCTTGGGCCATGCTGGTTTCTATAGAAGATGTATTAGAAATTTCTCTAAGATTGCTAGGCCTCTTACTCAATTGCTAGTTAAGGATGCACCTTTTATTTGTGATGATGCATGTTTACCTACTTTTGAGTTATTGAAGAAACTATTAACCACAGCCCCTATCATGGCTTCGCCTGATTGGGGGTTGCGCTTTGAGCTAATGTGCGATACTAGTGATTATGTAGTTGGAGTTATACTTGGACAGAGGTTTGATAAGAAGTTCCAACCCATTTATTATGCCAGCAAAACTTTGATAGGAGCCCAGGAGCATTACACTACTATAGAGAAGAAGTTGTTGGCTGTTGTTTATGCTTTTGACAAATTCAGATCGTACCTCGTCTTATCAAAGACCATCGTCTTCATTGACCATTCAGCTTTGCGGTATTTATTTAATAAGCATGATGCTAAGCCGAGATTAATTAGATGAATTTTATTATTGCAGGAGTTCGACATTGAGATCAGAGATAAGAAGGGCACATAAAATTTGGCAGCGGATCACTTATCCAGACTGGAGAATCCGAGCTTGGAAGCACTTAATGAGAGCACGATAGACGATCGATTTCTAAAGGAGCACTTGTATTCATTGAAGGTATATTCTGATTCTCCTTGGTTTTATGATTATGCTAACTACCTTGTGGCTAGGGTCTTACCAAAGGGTATAATTTATCAGTAAAGGAAGAAATTCTTTGCTGATTTAAAATACTATATTTGGGAAGACCCTTTCCTATATCGAGTGTGTGCAGACCAAGTCATTCGCCGATGTCTTTATGGCAAAAAGAGTCTCCAGATTTTGAGTCACTATCATAAGGGACCCGCAGGAGGCCATCAAGCGGCGAACCATACTGCTAGGAAGGTATTTGATGCAGGCTTTTATTAGCCAATTATCTTCTAGGATGCTAGGACATTTGTTCAGGTTTGCGACGCTTGTCAGCGCTCAGGTAACATCTCTGCCCGTGATGAAATGCCCCAAATTAGTATGCAGGCTGTTGAGATATTTGATGTTTGGGGTATTGACTTCATGGGACCCTTCTCTTCTTCATATAGCAATAAGTATATTCTCGTGGTTGTTGAGTATTTCTCTAAGTGGCCTGAGGCACACAAGCTTTACCTACTGATGATGCCAGAATTGTTTGCAGGTTCCTTAGGAAGTATTTGCTGGGTTTGGCACACATAGAGCGTTAATTAGTGACAGGGGAACACATTTCTATAATGCTTAATTGGAGAAGGCATCAGACGCTATGATGTGACACAACAGTTCTCTACTCCCTATCACCCATATACAAATGGGAAATTGAGGTTACTAACAAGGGTTTAAAACGTATTTTAGAGAGAACAGTAGGTGTGAGTAGGAAGGATTGGGCTTTGAAACTGGATGATGCATTATGGGCATTTAGGACTGCATATAGGACTTCCATAGGTTTTATGCCCTATAGGCTTGTATATGGGAAGTCTTGTCATTTACTTGTTGAATTAGAGCATAGGGCTCTTTGGGCCCTTAAAACTTGCAATTTTGATGTTGATTCTGCAGGTAAGGAGAGACAATTGCAGCTGAGTGAATTGAAGGAGTGGCGTCAGCAGGTGTATGAAAACTCTTCAATTTACAAGGCTAAGACAAAGAAGTGGCATGATCAGAGGCTCAGAGGTTCTAAGGAGTTTCAGATTGGAGATAAAGTATTGCTATATAATTCATGTCTTTGTTTATTTCTAGGGAAGCTCAGGAGTCGATGGTCGGGGCCATTTGTGGTCAAGCAGGTTTTCCCATATGGCATAGTCGAGCTTCATCATCCTGAGAAGGGTGATTTCAAGGTCAATGGACATAGGCTCAAATTGTATCATGGAAACTCGTTGGAGATTGAGCAGCGGGTTGACATGGTTCTATATTTGCAGGGATGATCCATTATAGAGTTCAGCTATACAACTCGAGAACAAAAAGAAGCATAGTTGATTTTTTATTTTGTTCATTTTCGTTTTCTTTAACTCTTTAAGTGTTAGTTTATTCAGTTTGATTGCAGAACGTTTTCCTTTGTTGGTTATTTTTGGGTTGATTTTGCATATTTGGGATGCTTTGGATCGCGTATTTCATTTTCTACAGGTTTTTGGAGAGTTTCGAAGCTGGAAACAGGATCGATGAGCGAGCAAGTGCCAGTGCACAGCCGGGTGCATGGCCTGGTGCATGGCCAGGTGCATAGCCAAGTGCACGGCCGGGTGCACGACCCATGCAACTTGCACAACCCGTGCACCCACATAAGCACTCCATGCCCTTTCAATCATTCTTCCATTTTTGCTCTTCTTTTGGCTTTCCGTTATCTCCTTTTCTCTCTGAATCAAGATTTTTCTTTCTTTCTTTTCATTGCTATCACGATCCAAGTAAGTCTTTTACCCATAATTCTTTCATTTTTAATTGCATTTTTTTTAATTCTGTTTTTTTTTTCTGTTATGTTTCATTGATTCTTTGTTCTTCCTTTACATTTTATTTCAGTTTTATCTAGGTATTTTTAGTTGTAAATTTCATTATTATTCTTTCGCTTTTTCTTTTTACTCCATTTTTTGAATTCTGAAATTTTTAGTACAGATTTTACTTAGCTTGATTCTATTTTTGATTTTATTTTTCTGCATGTTGGATTATAAGGTATATTAGTAGGTTTAAATTTGTGAATTATAGGGACTATCAATATTCTGTGTTCTATGCTGCTCGTTTATTGATATTTTTTTGTTGTGAATTGCTGCTGCCAATGTCATTGGACATCCTATTTTCTATCCCTTGTAGGTTTTAGAGGCTTGGGTACCTTACCCCAAGTTTTCTGGCACCCAACCTTCACCGTTATGTTGCCGAAATTTTGGCTCAACCTATTTGTTGCTTGATTCATTTACTTGCATTGAATGATTGTGAATGGTCGATGCTAAACTTTAATTTTTATCAAGTAAAATGGCAGACGATTAACAATGCCGACACAAGCCCTCTCGAACTACAAGAAAAAGGGCAAGAACGGACAAGTCATCCTCTGAACAGCATGATCAGCAGCCACCTTCAGAGGCACCTCCAGCACCCAGAGTTGCAGATCACCCTAAAGCTCGATTGTGACTACCAGCACCACCCAGACATAAATTTCTAACCTTCACCAACACATTGCAAATAGACAGATTCAGAATAGTCAGGAACAAGACACTAGGTACAAGGAGATGTGTGGATTGGTAGGCATTGAGAGATGTCAGATTATTTGATGAGGTGTCTTCCCTTTGAGAGACACTTCCATGGCATAGATTTTTCAACATCAGAGAGCCCACATATAGGGAGATTACTCAGGAGTTCTTCAACACTTTCTGGCTCCAGCCGCATTTTTAGGATTATACCGCACTAGGCACCATCACATTCCGATTGACTGGCTGCACATTTGCCATGTCAGTTGCTGAGTTCGGACTAGCTTTGGGCATTTTGACAGTTGAGGATACACAGTCAAATGAGTATACAGAGGCTATTCGCCACCTTAGGACAGACTATGATAGTTACTGGGATGATATTCAAGCGGTCAGGCAGCCATTTATCTCTAGTAGGACCAAGGCCTCTTGTGCTCGAGATAGTTTGAGATACCTGATGTGTGCTAAATTGTGTTAGCTACAATCTAAGGCAGTGTACCTATCGATGCAGTCTAGCACTAATGGCGAGTATCAAGGTCACATTCCTCAGGAAAGTGAAAGCCCAGAGTTACTCCTTTGTTCTTTGTTATATTAACCTAAAATTAGCGATAAATAATTTCTAAACTAACTAATAGCTACAAGCTAAGTCCTAAGGGAGATGCAAGAGTAATTGATAAACGAAATAATCAAGGCAAGAAGACAAACCCAAAGGGAATCTAAACTAGTTGGCAATCAAACAAAAGATAAAGGATCGGTGAGTCTAATTATGCTACCCGTGGACAAATTCTTAACTGAATTCGGTTTCTCTCTCGAGATAACCGAATTCCTAAACCTAATAACCTAAAGTTGGAATCTCTTCCTAACGATTGATTCTTAAATTAGCATTAAGCTTTAATTCGCCTCTATTAAGCTTTCTTAATTCTTAATCTGGCTAGTTAATTATCCTTATCTCTAAGCAATTATTAACCAGTTCTTGCTATTCAAAATTCCAATTGCCAAATGGACTTCTCAATCACACAAAGCAATCTAACCACACAATTCACAACGTCTCATGAATAATGCATTATCTTATTAATACTGAAAGCAAGAAGAATACAAAACTAATCCAAACAATCCAACAATATAATACTAAGCCAATATAGTAAAGAAATCCCAATGGATTTAATCCATCTAGCTAATCATGTTCATTATCAAAATACACAAGAATTCAATTACAATAATGAGTAAAGGTAGAGAAAACCCGATTACACCCTTGGATGAGAGTAAACAGCCCTAATTCCTCTTGCTCAATCTTGAATCGATCCTTGTTCCTCTTACTCGATTTGAAAACCAATCGACGAACCTTGCCCAATCTTCAATCTTCGAAGGGAATTCGATTGAAACCTTGATCCAAGTCTCCTTTTCTCTTGGTTTCAGCTCAGAAAACCCTTAGAGAGAGAAATATTAGGGTCTAGGATGTTCTAACCCTAGCCGCCTCTCCTTTTCCTCTCTTTGTTCTTTTAATTAATACCCCATGTCACCTCCAACACGGCCGTGTCCTTGGCTGTGTTGGGGACACGGGCTGGTGTTCCTGGCCGTGTTACTCTCTGTGGCCGTGCTCCCTAAAAGCTTATTTTTCTTTCATGTTTGACGCATCCAACACGGCCGTGTTGGTGGCCGTGTTGGTAACACGGCCAGTGTTGAATCCAACACGGCCGTGTTAACCTTCCACATGGGCATACTTAGCTCGTTTTGGCAGCTTTGACGTCCAATTATGCTCCAATTCTTTCCTTTATCATCCTTTGACCTCTTTTGGACCTAATGCACACAAACATACGTATAGGGTGAGTGTTAAGACCAATTCACATCCAAATGTCCATAAAATCAATCTTAAAAACTCCATTTAGATGTGTGTATTTTACGCACATCAATACCTCCATAATATCTTGGCTTACACTATCTCAAGCAGAGGAGAGAGTTGGGGATCTCTCAACCAGGTGGACGTAGCTCTTTTATGGCACATACATTATCGATCTTACCTGGATTTAGGGTTTGTGATAACTACTTTGATGGATGGTATTCAGGCATTGGGTCGAACTCTTCTTTGGTGTCAAGGTAATAGCTATGAATAGCCATCGACTCCCGGGAAAGGGTAGAAAGGAAGGCACACATTTGTTTTAGGCCTCATATGACCAGGTTGGCAAGAAATCTTAGCCTTTTGACTCCACTAGTGATTTCAAGGATGACAGAGATTGGGACTATGTTAGCCACTGGCATCCAACAGATGTACAATATGAGGATGGTGACCTGAATACAGACATTGACAAGAGTTGAGTATCATTTTACTAGTCCTATGGCAGCTGAACAGTTAGGAGGGCAACATGCAACACAATAGGATGATGATGATGTTGAGGAGGATGAGGAGGACACTAAGGAGCCTCCGATGCCACCTACCAGACTGAACCTTAGTCCGACAGAGTTACTAGATCCTTCGGTGTTTTTCTGGCCGACTATAGGAGCTTCTTCTTCTACAGCACCTCCTCCCATTGTAGTAGGATGGATCAGATGGCTACTCAAATTTCTCAGCATTGGGAGGCATTTCAATAGTTTCGAACAGAATTCAGATATGTCTCCGGGGCTCAGCGACAGTAGCTTCAGACTCAGGCACATAAGTTACAGCTGTATAAGGATGATTTGGCAGCTTTTCGCCTGGAGACTAGAGAGGAGTTTACTTCTTTTCGTCATTCTTTGCAGGATATTACCCACCAGCTATCCCAGTTGTTAGCATCTCGTGAAGGAGACCTTCCATACATCTTGGGATCCAGTATCACCTTTTGATATTAATAGCCTCTGGGAGACGTTTGGAGATGCCTCGATGATTGACACTAGTCACCTTACAGTCAGCATAGCCCAGGTTGATCCAGTTCCAACTGTTCCTGCTATAGATGTCCCATCCACATTTGCACCAGCCACATCTGCACCAGCAACATCTACACCAGCATGATCTTCCCAATTAGAGGACGTTCCCATTTTTACTCCGGATTTCAGACATGATGATTAGGGTAGTATCTAGAAGGTTACCTCTTTCTTATGCTTTATTCCATCTGACTTAATTATTCATACTGTATTTGATTTATGACTTTTATTTTTTTATTTTCATGATAGATGTTAGTTCTTTATTTTCTTGAATATTATTTTTTGCTTATTTTGCTACTCAAGTGTGGGGTACCCTTCACACTAAGGACAGTGTTTTCTTCAAGTGTGGGGTGGGTGACCTCGTTCTTTTCAGGTACCGAGCTTCATTGTGAACCTTATAATAGAGTGCATATTTTGATGTGTGGGTAGTTCTTTTATTGAAGATACTATATTTTAAGCTTTCTTTAATCTAAGTAGTTGATAATTTGGTTTATAAGTAGACGTTATTTTGTTTATTTTGTAAAAGGAAAGCAATTAATTGTATCTATGAAACTGGTGTTTCTCTTTGGTTTCTCGATTTATTATGCTTTAGATTAGAACTTCATTAATGCTGCTGCTTTATGATTTGATTGATGATTTAAACGAAATTTTTGAGAATCCTTTGCAATTTAGCCACATTCAAATGGTAAGATTTGAGCCAATTGCGAGCATCCATTATGCCTTTGCTATTTATTTTCTTGTTGAGTGTGCGGTATGCTTGATTTTTATTTCTAGAAATTGCTCTATGATGCTTGTCAAGACTACATGAACTTTTGATTACCATGAGATGATTTGGGCAACTAGGATTTACACTATTTTGCCAAAAGCCCGACCTTGTATTCCCCTAGTTAACCATTTTTTAGCCTTAATCCTTTTTCTTTCATTATTACACTTGTTACACTCATTTTACCTTTATGATCATTTTTCATTCTCTTTACCTATGTTGCTGGGAGGTGTGTAAGTATTTGCTTTTTCTTTTTCAGGATCAAATTGCATCAGTTCATTTGTTCATTTTCATTAAGTTCTTAACTTTTTGAATGCTCCCTTCAATCCAAAATAGTATCATTATTTTGATTACTACAACATTCTTTCAGCTGTTACCAATTATATATAAAAAAAAGAAGAAGAAAGAGAGAAAAATAGATTCTTTATTCTTTGCTTTTGATTTTCAGTTGAGCATCATTCCTCATTATTGAGAACTTATTGAATATTGATTTTCCATTTGTTTAGCATTTGATTCTTGGGCATTCATTATTTACTTGCATAACTTTCCAGCAACTTTAGCCTACTTCACCATATTCTTCCTACCCTTACCTAAGCGTCATTACAACCTTGCTTAAGACCCTTTGATCATAGTTATTGATTGTTTGCAGTGGTGGAGATCGGATTTATGAGCAAGCTTATGGTAAACAGGATCTGGTATACTTGCGATGAGGGATTGATCCACACCTTCATACACTTGAGTGTTTTGAGCGACCCCATGCGAGACATTAATTCTCATATTTTTGGTTTGGATTGTTTATAATTTTATACTTGCAGTATTATTAATTTTGTTTTATTTGCTAAAGCTTATTGACTTGAATTACTAATGAGGTTCTTTTGTGATGTTTGGGTATTGTTGAGAGCTGACTTTTTACATGATTTTGGATGAACATTATTATGTTTGCTTATGGATTGGATTATTGATTGCTTGAGGACAAGAAATTTTTTAAGTGTGGGGTAATTTGATGTGTTGCATTCTATACATGTTTTTGTGCTTCATTTATTTATGTTTATGCATGTATTGGAGTCATTTTTATGCTAGATTCACCATACTAGGTATCTATTTATGTTTTTAAGTTATTTGGACTCTCAATATCATTTCTGGAGAAAAACCGAAGGACTTCAGTGCCTAAACAGGACTGCCGAGTGGATTTCAAGGCTCGAACACGGCCCATGAAACGGCCCATGCTCAAGCGAGGGCAACATAGTCATTTCTCTAGGAGTACACGCATTTTAGAGCCAGTGCACGACCTGTGCATCAAGCACGGCCTGTGCAACTTGCACGGGCCATGGCACGACCCGTGCATGCATTTCCTATATATATGAGTTTAGTTTTTGAGAAAAGGGTTCAGCCTTCTGATTCTGAAATTCTTATGCGTTTGCGACCCTTTGCTTTCCATACTTCTTGATTGATCTTGGGAGACCATTTTCACATATTGAAGGGCGGATTTAAGGAGATTCAGGCTTGTTGTGATAGATCGAGGAGACGGATTCTGAAGCATTCAATCTGATTTTGGCGCTGTCCACTTTGATTCGAGAGAAAGGTGTACATGTTCCAACTTCATTTCTATTTTTCTTTTCTTCTAGTTATGTTTTTTGTGTGTATGACTAGCTAAAGCTGACGAACCCATCGGGGTTCCTATTGTTGGTGTATTCTTTTTATTTATTTGATTATTAGATTTCCAATTTGTAATTCTTCTTACTTTTCAGTAATAAAAGTCTGTTTCATTTTACTTGAGACGTTGAGTTGAATGTTGCTTGGATTGTTTAATTGGTATTGAGAAATTTGTTAAACAATTGGAACTTGATTAAGTAAGAACTGGTTAATAACACTTAGAGATAAGGTTAATTGGCTAGCTGGATTAATAATTAATAACTCTTAATAGACTTAAATCAAATCTTAATGTTGTTCTGAGAGTAATTGTTAGGCAGATATTTCAGCATTTAGTTTTCAGAGTTAGGAAATCGGTGAGCTCGAGAGAGGATCCGAGTTCATTCTAGGATTCAGGCACGAGTAATCAATTTGGTAATCAAGATAATCACCTTTAGTAATTCCATCGCAAATAGGTCCTCTTTGGGTTTGCTGTCTTCCTGTTTTTACTTCATTACCATTATAGTTTGTTTGGCATTTTACTTTTGCATTTAATCATTTCTAGTTTACAGTTTAAGTTGACCTTTCACTAATTGCTTAGGGTTAAATAACACTTAGTGCAGTAGTAGCTTTAGGTTCACCCATTCCCTAGGGGATACGACCTTGTTACTCGCCATTAGTGCTAGACTATATCAATAGGTTCATTGCTTTAGATTGTAGCTACACAATTAGCCTATCAGAGTTCAACCAATCTAGCTACACATGTTCATGTCTAAAGCAAATATGAATTCAATTACAATGAAAGAATATAGAAATTGAAACATATACACCCTTTTCCTAGAATTGGATGAACAACTCAAAGCCTTGATCTACACTGTAGTTGATCTCCAGAATTGCCTCTTGATTTGTTCTAAAACTCCTCCTTAATCTTCAATCAAAAATCTAGAATCATGAATCTGATGTTAAAAGGTGGAATCAGTCTCCTGGAAGCCACTTTGAAATGCCTGGAACATATCTAGCAAAATTACAAAGGAAGATGAAGAGTCAAAATCGCCGATCCAGAACTCTCTTTTCTCTTTTTGGCTCGTTCTTTTTATACTATGCGCAAATACGGGCTTGTTCTCAGCTTGTGTCCCTCAACATGGGCCGTGTTGGTCTCCAAATGACATAATGAACTAGATAGAGCAAGGGCATGTCCTGGCCTGTGTCACCAGCACAACCGTGCTCTTGATGTTATCATGGGTGTGTTCTGGCCCGTGTTAACCAACATGGGCCGTGCTACCCTTGAGAACCGTGTTGCTTGAAGGTGCTTAAGCTACACGACCTTGGAATTTCTACACGGGCCATGTTGACTTCCCAAAATTCAACCCGAGGTCAAACGCCTCTGTTAACGTCCATTTTCGCCCGGGATTGATCTAAAATTGTTCGAACACTAATGATGGACCTATAAAATCTCCTGAAATATGAAAGGACACAAAACGTAGGTGATCTTAGAGTAAAGACACAATAAATGATAAGAAAACGCATAATAGGTCTTCTTCTTTCTCAAATTCTTCTGCCTCTGAATCATCGAGGTACAAAGGTCTAGTAAATAGTGAAGAAATCACTATTGAAGATTTTTCAAAGTATATAGATGATTGGGAAATACCCAAAGTCCAAAAGAAACAAATTTATGAGTTTTCAAAGTTCCCTCTCTTCAAGACTGATTTTACAATCAAAACTGAAGAAAGAGACATTCAAATTTCAAAACCTTTTGAAGAGATTTATCTCTTAAATCCAAAGACCCTCCAAAAGCATATGGAAAAAGATTATAAGTATATCCACATAGGTCTAGTCCAGGTAGGTATTAAGCCCCTTACCAGAGAAGGTCTAGATACTTCTATATTAGCCGTCCTTAGGGATGCTAGGTTTACAAATTTCTATGATTCCCTGTTAGGTACTGTTGAGTCGAGCCTCAATAAAGGACCTATTTCTTTCAATTGTTTTCCAAATATCACGATTTCTTTAAATGATAAAAATGTTTTAAAGAGCATCGTTCTTCAAATCAAAACTCACAATTACAAAATGCTTGAAGGATCTATTCTGATAGCATTAATTTTCAAAATTCATTACAAAGCTATGATTTCTGCCTTTGGTTCCAAACACAAACTTCACTCACCAAAAGGAGAAACACTGTTCCTACAAACAGATCTATCCAAATCCAACGCCACTATTCCAAAAACCATTCAATGGAAAGACATTACACTTCTAGAAGAATGGATCCTCGAAGGTGCAACCCAACCTACATCTCCAAAGCAAACAGAACCAAACACAAACCTTAAACACATAGCCCAATATCCAGATGGAAAGGTAAAGATCACATTCAACAGAAAGTCAACTTCCTCTAGATTTTCTGATGATGGTTCTTCAACCTCGACCATAGATATTGGAAGGGTATCCAAAATTCCTTCTGTTATCTATGCCCCTTACAAAGAACCAATTCCATCCCAAACACAACCTAGATTTTCAACATCTGATAATCCAAAAACACTCCAGAATGTTGATTACCAAAGCAACATCCCCAGACCAGTCTACACTGATCCAAAGAAAGATGACGAGGATATAGAGATAACCTCTACCCCATCTTCACCATCACCATCAGCCATTACCCAAAACCTTGAAGCAGAGATCAACATGATTTTAAAAGAGTTCGAAATTGATAAAAAACTCTTGCATGAAGATTTCTATTCAAAGAAAAACCATCTTAAGAAACTTTGGTTTTTTAAGAATTTTTTAAAAGAAAAAGATAGTATTCAGGAAAAATACTATCAATTTTGCATTCAAAACAAAGCCCAAATCAAATTTTTTGATTGGTTTCAAATTTACTGCAAAGAAAATGGCATCCTTTATCCCTTTAAGGATAAGTCCATTAGTCCTCACGCGAAGTGAACAAAGCCCCCGAGTGGAAGGTAGGAGAAAACCTAACGGCCCGGGCCTGAACATCCTCCCTTAAAAAGATAACCATTCTTTATGGAGAGAGTGAGATAGAGGCAACACCTTACAAACCGGTAGGCGAAGACCTTGAAAGAATGTCAAGAATATTGTTCAACGAACAATTATTCGAACACCGCCTAAACACTATAGGAAAGCAACCGGTTAGAATAGAAAACCGGATTCAAAAGCCCCCTGTAGTGGTGACATCTCCAATCCCGATCGGTCAACCAAAAGAGTCGAACTGAAGCTTAAAACCCAGTTTTAAGCCATCGACCACCAAAGCCAAACCAAGACCATTTCCAAAAGCAAACTGAGTTTGCCAAAGCAGTCAGAAATGCCTAAGTAGATTAGCAACCTCTGAGTCATCCAAAACCTAGTACCGGATACTCCTCAAAGCGGTAGAGGAATATCGGTGCTATAGGACAAGCCCAAAGCGATGAGTCTAACGATTCAGAGCTTGAAAGCCCCATTCCAAAACCCTTCAATATCAATGATTGGGAATCCAAGCCCTAGATTGACCCGGAATACCCTAGGAGTACCGCCCCGGATCTAGGAATCGAGAATAGGAACAACATCCTAACCCAGTCTAGATTCAATGCCTCCTCCATCTATGAATGGAATATAGATGGAATGTCTGAGTACAATATCCTTGGTCTCTTGCAACAAATGACCATGGCAGCCAATGCCTACAAAACCCAAAGTGGTACCTCCGATAGAGCCATCACGAGCTCCTCACGATGGTGGATTTTCGGCCGACAAGGATGGTGGAATTATCATCTCACTCAAGCACAACAACTCCAAATCCTAGGTGCTATCCAAACCCGCGATGAGAAGGAACTCCCATTCTAGATGAAATAGGAAATCCGATTGAGGATGCAGTGTCAACTCTAATCCTCACTATTTTCCTTCATTTCATAGGAGACCCTTCTCTGCTCAAAGACAAAAATGCCGAGCTCCTTAGCAACCTTACCTGTAAGAAGCTTAGCAACTTCCAAAGTTACAAAGACACTTTCCTAACCAGAGTCATGCTTAGGGAAGATTCTAGCCAACCTTCCGGAAAGAAAAGTTCTTAACAGGTTTACCTAAGATTTTAGGTGAAAGAGTTTGGAATACCATAAGAGAAGCCCATAGCAGTCAAATCCCTTATGATTTCTACACTTATGGTGAGTTAGTTAGTCTAACCCGGAAAGAAGGATTAAAGATTTGCCATGACCTTAAGCTTCAAAGAGCGGCTCAAATGGGAGATGAAAAGACTAGGCAGGAACTAGGTAGTTTCATAACCGGTTTGAGTACAACCCAATAGAGCCCGTGGTTCAGTTGCAAAGGGAAATGCAAAGTTGATTCTTATTCAAAATCTTTCAAAAAGAAACGATTTTCAAAATATAGAAAGCCTTCTAAAAGCAAGGAAAATTTCTATAAAAAACCGTCTTCTTCCAAATTTCTTTCAAAATTTCAAAAGAAAGATTCCAAAAAAGATTTTTCAAAAATTACATGCTTTAAATGTGGTAAGGAAGGCCATACTTCAAAGTATTGTAAATTTTCAAAAAGACTCCATGAGCTTCAAATAGAAGAAGAAGTTTTGCAAAAAATTTCTGCTCTTCTAGTTGATTCATCTTAATCAGAGTTCTCAAACAGTGAAGAAGAATTTCAAATTGATGAAATCAAAACCTCAACTGATTGTTCTGAGACAGATTCAGAGAGCTCTTCAAAGAACATTAATATACTCACTAGGTAACAAGAAGCTCTTCTTGAAGCTGTAAAGCATATTAGTGATCCTCTTATTCAAAAGCAGGTTTTAAAAGAGATTTTAAAAACTGAATCTCTGGTTCCTTCTTCTAGTAAGAATACTTATGATCTTACTATGATTTTGGACAAAGGGAAGAAGTTGAAAGACCCTCTTCCTACTGTTCAGGAACTCCATAAGGAGATTAAATCCATCAAAACAGAACTCAAAGAGTTGAAAGAAAAACAACAAAATGATTCTGTTTTGCTTCAAAGCTCGATCCTCAGCGAGCACGTTGATTCCGATTCGATGAGGAAAATGATTTACAAAACCTTGAAGTTTCGAAATGTTCCTGAAAACTTTATCAATGTTTTAAAGGAAATTACTTCAAGAAAATATTTGATTCAAATAAAGCTTGTTTTCCTAGTGATTTCCGGGATAGAAACCATCGCGTTGTTTGATACAGAGCGGACCTCAATTGTATCAATCGTACGGTTCCTAAAAGGTTTCATCAAGAAACCAAAGAAAGGCCGACTTGACCAATTCTTCAAAGATTAAGATTGCCTTGGTAAAACCGAAGCCGCATAATTCTTAATAATAACATTGCTTTAAAGAATGTCTTTATTCTTACGAAGGATCTTCAGCAAACTGTTATCTTAGGGACTTCGTTTATCAATTTGATAACTCCTTTTAAAGTGACAACTGCTGGAATCATTTTCAAAGCTAAAGATTCAAAGATTGTTTTCCCTTTTCTAGAAAAACCAAAAAAGAGAAATTTGAATCTTATCAAAGCACATTCTATTTATAATTTTGAAATCAATGCTTTGATCAAAGGTAAACAGACCCATCTTTCTCATCTTCAACAAGATGTGGGTTTGAAGAGAATCCTTGATCAACTGCAAAATGATTTTATTCAAAGAAAAATTTCTGATTTTCAAATGAAAATTGAGAATGAACTCGCCCGATCTTCCAAATGCTTTTTGGAATCGAAGCAACATATGGTAGATTTGCCATATGAAATGATTTTCGGATAAGCAAATCCCTACTAAAGCCAGACCCATTCAGATGAATGAGTCTTTAGAAAGCCATTGCAGATTAGAGATTAAAGATCTTGAGTCTAAGGGTTTAATTTCAAAGTCTAGATCACCTTGGTCTTGTGCAGCTTTCTATGTCAATAAGAATAGCGAAATAGAAAGAGGAACTCCTAGGCTAGTGATCAACTACAAACCCTTGAACAAAGCTCTTAAGTGGATTAGGTATCCTATTCCAAATAAGAAAGATCTTTTACAAAAACTGCATTCTGCATTCATCTTTTCAAAGTTTGACATGAAATCAGGATTTTGGCAAATCCAGATTGATCCAAAAGATCGTTACAAAACGGCATTTACTGTCCCATTCGGTCAATATGAATGGAATGTGATGCCTTTTGGATTAAAGAATGCCCCTTCTGAATTTCAAAAAATCATGAATGACATTTTTAATCCATTTTCAAAGTTCTACATTGTCTACATAGTTGATGTTTTAATTTTTTCAAATTCCATTGAACAGCATTTTAAACACCTAGAAATGTTTTTCTATGTTGTTAAGAAAAATGGTTTAGTGGTTTCAAAGTCTAAGATATCTCTTTTTCAAACGAAAATTAGATTTCTTGGTCATTACATCTCTCGGGGTACAATTACTCCAATTAAGAGATCCCTTGCATTCACTTCAAAGTTTCCAGATAAAATTTTAGAAAAAACTCAGCTTCAAAGATTTCTTGGTAGTTTAAATTATGTCATGGATTTTTATCCTAATTTAAACTGTCTCGCAAAGCCCCTGCATGATAGGCTAAGGAAAAACCCTCCTCCTTGGTCTGATCAGCATACCAAGATAGTCCAAAGCATTAAAAAATAAGTTTTAGAAATTCCTTGCATCTAGTGATCCTTCTGCATTCAAGATTGTAGAAACAGATGCATCAGAGTTAGGATATGGTGGGATTCTAAAGCAAGTTCAAAATTCCAAAGAATGTATTGTCCAGTTTACTTCTGCTCACTGGAACGATACTCAAAAGAATTACTCTACTATCAAAAAAGAAATCCTTTCGATAGTTCTCATGATTTCTAAATTTCAAAGCGATCTTTTAAATCAAAAATTTCTTTTAAGGATTGATTGCAAGTCCTGCGAAAGAAGTTTTACAAAAGATGTCCAAAATATTGCTTCAAAACAGGATTACCCCGCTGGCAAGCAATTCTATCTGTTTTTGACTTTGAAATTGAATTTATTCGAGGAGAATCAAATTCTATTCCTGACTTTCTGACTAGAGAGTTCTTGCAAAAACTGGAGTGAAAAATGCTAAGAAAATCAAAGTCCAAAGAAGAAAAGTTCACGGCTAGTTCAAAACCGGCCCAAATTCAAAGCCCGTTGAAGGAAGTTCTCCCTTCAACTTCAAAGCCCATCGGACTTGGGTGAGATAATCCAAGAAGAATTGATCAACCGGATCCAGTTCAACAACAAATGGATCCTTTCAAAGCCGATCAAGCCAAACAAATTCAGAAATGGCTTGCTCAGCAAGACCCTGAATTTATTCAAAGGGTGGAAGAATACAAAAGATAAATGGTTCAATCCCTGTCTGAACCATCTACAAAGCAAATTATTCCAAAGCCGGGCGACTCCAAAGTCGTCCTCTTCCTCTACAAAGGGTAAAGGTATACTATCTATCCCTTTTCAAAATACCGAGATAGAGATTTTCCCTCCGAACCTATCTCAAAACTCAAATAGTTTTCAAAGCCAAACTCTCAAGAGATTGTTTTGGCCTTAATCAAAACGTTTTAAATCAAATGAGTATTTGGAAAACCTATTTTCAAAATGTTTTAACCATTGAGGAAGGATTCGCACGGAAAGCCCCTCAAAATTGGTTTCAAAGATTTTCCCTCCAGTTGGTTTTTTAAACCCTGGAATATTTCAAAGCCTCGGTGCTTATTACCGATCAATCCTTGAGGTTCTTGGTTCGACCAAATTCAAGCATTTCAAAAAAGACAAAGCCCATAAAGACCCTGCATATTCAACATGCACAATCCAAAGAATCCTTCACCCGTCTGATTGGGGTATGGATTTACACTCTCCTCGTTCATTCCCTACTTCTCTAAAAAGAACCTACCCTTCAAATCTAAACACCTCTTTCTCCTATTAGGATTACCAGCAAGCCTGGTTCAATACCTTTCTTATCCAAAACGAAGGAAGAAGCCACTCCTGGCTATTCTACTTCAACACCAGTCTTATCCAAACTTCTAAAATCCCTTATTGGTTCAAACAGTGGTAGAATTACTACGGTAATGTACCTGAGACCATCATCCCTGAGGTCTTACCTCTGTTCAACCTCTTCAAAGCAAATTATAAACCAAACTCAATAGAAAGGCGTTTTCCCCCGCTTCTTCTATTTTGTTCAAACTTCTTTCTGCCTTGGGTATGTGTATGGTACTTTCACTTCAACCTCCTTCCAGATGGTGAAATTACACTTATCCGCAGATTCAAAGTAAAATGGTGGGATAAATTCAACCACCAGGACAAACTATCTCTAAAAGCCGTCCAAAACTTCCTGACTAAACATAACTTCTTGCCTTCTCCTAAAGAACAAACAACGTTCTTGGCACAGAAGTCTTTTCTCCTTCCAAAGCTTGCTGCTGCCCAAACCGAAGAAGATTTCCTGCAACTAATAAAATAGTTGTCTGAAACAGCTTCTTCTAAAGGCAAATCCAAAGCCTCTTCATCGTCCTCATCTAGTGACAGTACTGCTGCATTTGATCTGGATGATTCAGCTGGAGACGATAGTTATGGGATATTCAAAGTCTCATAAATATTATCGCCTTCTTTAAAGCCCATGGGTTGAAAACCAGAAATGGTAGCCCAAGGTTGTTTGTGTTGGGCCAAAAACCCCACATTAAAGCCCAAAAAAAGAAAAGAAAAAGAAAAAGAAAAAGAAAAGAAAAGAAAAGAAAAAGACAAAAGACAAAAGAAAAAAAAAAAGCAAAAGATTCTTTCAAAGCATGGCCGACAACTTTTTCAAAAGATGGTTGGTATTATCACAAGTCTCCAAAGTGTGTGAAGCATTATCACAAAAATCCAAAGACAAGTGGAAGACAAGTGGAATCATTTCTACTCCACTAACCAAAGCATCCAAAGCCCGTGACGGGTATCCAAAGCTCCAAGACCTCTATATATAGAGGAGTCCTCCAAAGAAGAATGGAGAACTTAGAAGAGAGAAGAAAGAATTCTAGAGAGAGAAGCTCTTCTGTTATCTAGTTCAATACTTATAGGGAACAAAATGATAAAAAATATTATTAATGGGTGTAATAGGATAGAGTATCCGCGGGTACCTTGCAAGATACCCGTTTAGATAAGCGGGTAGTGGCTACCTTGTATCCTTATCCGCCTACATAATTGGGTCTGGGTAACGGATATCCGCATGTTCGAACCCGAACCCGACACAGGTAATAAAATTAAATCCCAAATCCGTCTCAAACTCGTTTACTACCACCCAAATTTTTCCTGATAGGGTTCGATTGAGTCAGGTACCCATAAATATTTGCCAACTGCCATCCCTAGTGGTATCAGACCTCCATTGATTAATTTATTCATAATGGTTGTATAATTGTTAATTGATCATAAGCATGCAAATCTGTAATTTCTAGGTTCTTTTAGAGTTTTCGTTTGTTGTCATAGCTATACATCAAATTTTTGGGTGATTCTTATTTCATATGAATCCTAAGGGATAAAGCTTATGATTATTGTATTGGTAATTGTTACAGCCACTATTCTTGAATATTAGATGTTCAAACTTTATTTAAAACAATTTGGAATTAGATTCTTGATGATCAAAGTAAAAATATGCACATACTACCAATCTTAAGGGCTTGACATGTGCATGTATGTATGGGTCTTGATTTGATTTGATTTTGGACAGTAATGAATATGATTTAGAAGAAGAATAATGAACCTTTAGGTTTCTAGAAATTTAACGTTTGATTTTCATGAACACCATATATGCACACAGCATATAAATCAAGTGTTGATTTGATGAGTTAGATGCATAGTATGGATTACTTGTTGGAATTCGGCACATGTGTGGTTCTTAATCTAATGGAGAGTCTTTTGAGAAGAACATCAGATATAAGATCATGCATTCTTGAAGCTATTTTGAAGGTTGATTTGAATCTTGATCATATTTCTTGCATAATTGCTTTGTTTCTTGATGATAGCCATGTGAATCTTAATTACCTTGAATTGTTTGATAGAAAATTTGATTTTCTTAATGATGGATCTTGATGAATCTTGATGATGGATCTTGATGAATTTAATTAATTCCAAAATTAATGTGATAATTAGCCTTATTAGATCTTTAAATCTTATCAAGTAAGGAGTGTCCTTGTTTTTAGGGAATTCTAGATGATGTATCCTAGTTGACATGTGACTCATTGTCTTAAGACTATCCTAGTTGTCTTAGCATTATAATTACTTGTCCTCATATAATTAGGAGACTAATTAAAAGGTTATTTTAATTAATACAAGTACTATAAATCCTCTAGGACAAGGATTTATAATTTTAGAATCCTAGTTGGGTAAGAGTTTGACTTTTGTCCTAAAATTTAGACATGGTAAAAAATTTAAGGACTTAAAAGGGAATTTTATTTTATAAATTTGATTTAATTAAATAAAGTTTCTCATTTTTTTTATTAATTTAGGACTCATGTCTTAGTGTCCTAATATGACTAGGTTGTTTGTCTTAATTAAGACATAAGTTTGACTTTATATCTTAATATTTGACTTTATGTCCTAATTGGACATAAAATTAAAATTAAGGATATTTGAAAGAGAATTAGTTATTAATTAATCTGATTTAATTAATTTTAATTCTCTATAACTTTCTTCAACTAAGATTGAATCTTGGTTTCTTAGTATGACTAAGATTAGTAAAGTTTGTTTGGTCAAAGATTGACTTTATGTCCTCTTTTTTTGTTTTGGCCGAAAATTACACTCTAAAATATGAAATTTTTTTATTTTTGAATATTGATTTAATTATTTTGAATTTTCATACTTCATTTAGTCCTAATTGCATGCAATGCTCAAATAACTTGATTTGTGCTATCTTGATTCTTTTATATGCTTTATATAATATGATATATTTGGCATATGATGGATGGTTATAGACTATAAACACCAATGTGATTGTGTTGAATGGTAGAATGTTTTGATTTGATATTTTTGAAATAAGGACTGTGTTCCTTGCCTTTTTCTAAATTTCTCTAGGTCGTAAAATTCTTTTCTCATCTAACTCTCCTTAAATGCAACTCAAGGTTTCTTTAAATTTTATAGAAATGTTATATATAGTTTTAAATTAGTTAGATAGAATTTTATTTTATCATCCGGATGGAGATATGGCACCAAATGGAGATGAAGGGAATATTACTTCAAGAATTGAAGGTCATAAAGACAATACCTAGGCTTTGACCATCTAGTTATCTTCGATGACTCAAGATAACTAGTTTAGAAAGTACATAATCATCCATAGTATGTTGGCATGCTTAGCTTATATTATATATGTGATATATAATATATGCATGATCATTGCTAAAGTATAAAACTTGTACATTTGATATTTGTATGTTCATGTCAAAGCATGAGACCTTAATCACTGCTTAATAATAAATATCTCATTCAATATTAAATCATATGTTAAGAACATGATTAAGTTGCCTTCCATAATTAAAATAGGAACGAGAGCCTTATTCATGGGTCCATTTGTTGAGCAAACTCAAGGTTGCCTATTACCTGCATGTGTTATCTATTTTAATTGATGGGTCTTACTTAGTTATCTTATATAATTCGGATGCGCAAAGCCTTGATTAATATGAAGATAGAGGCATGAACTCGGTGAAACATATATGATATTTAGAACATCATAATATATGTTCAGACAAACGTTGTTATCGCCTAATTGATCTAGAAGTTTTATAGAGATACAATTGACAAATAGTTGTCTACCTAATTTATTTTAATATAGTTTGTTAAGCAAACTCAAGGTCATATTAAAATTGATGGGATTCTAGCCTGCTAGGATAACTAAATTGTTAGCATTCTGAATTAATAGTGAGGGCTATTAATTTGTATTGAAAATAGTGGGAGTTAAGTAACTAGTTGTAAGACCTTTAAGTAACTTTAATAAGTTAACTTATATTCATTTATCTTTATATTATAAGGTTGTAAGAAAAGATGAGTTGCAATCTATCTTTGCATAGTATCCTTGATACCAACAAGCTTACTGGGCCGAACTTTCTTGATTGGCATCACAATGTGAGAATTGTTCTCAAACAAGAAAAGAAGCTTTATATGCTAGACACATCTCCGTTGTATCTCCCTGCTAAAGATGCACTCGAGGAGGTGGTCCAAAAGTACAAAAAGCGTCAAGAAGACGATGACCAAGTTGTTTGTGTGATGTTAGGAAGTATGACTTCTAAATTACAAAGACAACATAAAAATATGAAAGCTCAAGCTATCATCTTACATTTGAAAGAAATGTTTGATGAGCAGTCAAGGATTGAAAAGTATAAGATTTGAAAGGAATTGTTCCGATGCAAGATGGCCGAAGGTGCATCTATGAATGCACATGGACTAAAGATGCTTGGATATATAGAACATCTATGGCGTCTTAGTTTTATGATGGACCATGAATTAAATATAGACTTAATTTTACAATCTGTACCTGAAATTTTTCACAGTTCGTTATGAGCTTTCATATGAATAAGTTGGATACTATGATACCCGAACTTATTAATATGTTAAAGACTACGGAGGGCACCATAAAGAAGCAAAAGGGAGTAGTTATAATAGTAAAACATTCTAAGGCTGCTAAGAGTAAGTCTAAGAAGAAAAAGGGAAAGAAAGTCCATAAGCCTAAGAAAGGCTTAAAGGCTATTGGAGGTCTTGACAAGGATAAAGGAAAGTATCACCATTGTGGGAAGAAAGGACATTGGAGAAGGAACTGTAAAGCTTATCTCGTTGCTTTGAAGGATATGAAGCAAGAACAAGCTTCTAATTCTGAAAGAAGGAATAGACTGGCTTAAAGGCAATTGTTGACATTTAGTTTATTTATTAATTTTATTTTTCTTATTTAGAATTTAATAATTGTTATTAATTCTTTTTCTCGAATAATTGTTGATTATTATTTCATTCAATAATATTTGGCAATTGTTGCCTTATTTAGTTAAATGATTTATGTTTTTAGAATACCATAAAAAAGGTTGTATAAAAGTAAGAGAAATAAAACCCTATTATAAGAGAACTAAAGAAATCCTAAATAGGCATAAGAATTATATTATTAATATTAAGATAAATAAGTAACATAAATAAGTTATGTAACTTATAAACCTCATGAAACCAATATTATAATCAGGTTGTTTTTATGAAAGACATGCAGAAGTCCTAAGTGATACATGGGATGTATGCTTCTTTTAGGAAGAGTTACAATAAAGTATCATATCAAGATTAGATAATGATATAGAATACTTGGATTATCATTAGAATGTCTATAATTTGCAATTATCCAAATTGATAAAGTTTCATAAGATGATGAGACTCAACTTTATGAGACATAGTTATATCAATAAAGAGTGTTGCAAGCCTTCTCATAGGATATATACTCTTGTAACTATTAACTCCAATATGTTCCATTTATGATAAATGATCATAATAAAATCTATATGGGATATAGACTAGTATATGATGTTTAAGAGAAACATACACAATTAGACAAAGCCAAAAAGCTTGATTTAATAAATGTAAGTCTGTGAGATATCCAAAAAGGATTTTAGAATATCAACACTATCATACTCTTGAAATAAAAGTGTTTGTTTTGGAATAAATTTTCTTTCAAGAAAAAGAGTTTTCTGAAAGAAGCAGCGGAATTTTGATAGATCTTGATAGAGATCAAGATAAACAAACTAGCATTAAAATAGAACGTAGCTTGAAGGTGTTTAGCATAAGATGCACAACCTTAAGTTATTCATATACAAAACTGTTGGTATGTAGTAGGATACGACATATTTATAAGAAATAAAGATCTCTTATAGAATATGTAATTATATCTCTATTACATTAAGAACTAATGTTTAACGTTAACTCTTAAAGTTGGATCAAGCCATAAGATTCTATTGTGGATACCATATTGTTTAACCAAGTAAAGACTATGGTGGACCCACCTAAATGGATTAGATCTATTAAGGTGTAAGTAAGTACTTTGAAAAAAATTAATATAGAAGTCTTTACATAAAGTTTGAGCAAAGAAAACTTAATAAGTTACATACTTAATCAAAGGGTTGATTAGTAATGTAGTTATAAGTATCAATCCAAATAGAATAAACAAGTGTATATGAAGGAGTTAGTGGGAGTACAACAATGTTTCCTATTGTATATTGCGGACATATAGATAAAGGAAAAAGTGACAAATCCTTTATCATGAGTCTACCAAGACTTATAAATCCATAAAGAGTTAGAACATGCAGTCTACTTCCTAGGATTGAGATCTATAGAGATGGATACTTCAAACTGCACAAATGTTGTAAATTTTGAGTACATAGACACATGTGTTAAAGGAGTTTAACATAGAAGAATCAAAGAAAGATTATTGGCGATGTCTCATGACAATATCTCTTTTCAAAGATATGTGACATAAACGCTCATTAAGGAAGAGGTTATTAATAAAATAATTTATGCAAAAACATAATATTCTAGATGTGGATTGTGAATCATATAGAATAAACTCACAAGATAGATTCAATTCATTTTTATAAGGAAAACATGAGTTTTGGAAAGAGTTCCAAAATGATCATTCTTACGACTTGAGCTCAAATAAATATCATTATATTTGAGGCAATATATGAGAGATATTTGATTCTTAATATTATGTTTCAAGAATAAGGTGTGGTTCTTAAGTATTGTTGATCTATTGATGTCCTTTATTTTTATGTTCTGTTTATTTCCTTTTTATTTATTTATTTCTTTGTTGCCCATTTGTTGTGTATAAGGAATTGGGCTCAATATTTGCCATTCAATTGGGCCTTAGCCAAACTTTTTTAGATTTGAGCACATTAGTCTTTTAGTTATTAGAAATAAGCTTGTAATTGTGTTTTAGTTACTTTTTTCTTTTTCCTTTTTCTTTAAGGACTAATAATTTAGTTTTAATAAGATAATAAATCCATAAAATATTCCAATTAATCTTTCAACTTTAATAAGGATTAGAACTCTTGAGATTTGCTCTATAAATAGAATCCTCTCCAACCACCCCCCCCTTTAGATTTTGTATTCTTTCTACTTTTGCCATAGCCAAGAGTTCTAAGAAAACTCATTTATAATGTTCCTTCTTTACTATGCTTATCACCACTTAGAACTAGGCATAGGTCAAAACTATCATCCCCACATCCTAAAATATCACCCACACACATTCAATTAAGTATGGGAAGCGAGATTTTTCCCAACCCTACTCATCACCTCTTAGAAGTTGGATGCCATGCTATAAGAAGAGAAATTTATGCGATCCAAGGCTAGAAGAGTTTACTGCCATGTTAGCTTATTGAAGGGCATACCCTAAGCTCAATTAATCTACCTTCTCTTTGGAGGAAATAGTGGAGAATAAACGCTAGGAAAGAGCTTATGAAGAGAAATATCTTTATAAAGACAATACTTAGGATGAAGCTACCAAATAATAATATATAGAGTGATCCTAGTGAACCTAGTGATTGGGAATGGAGAGAAGCCATTCCTCCTACTCCAAGTCCTCGAGGACACCTTAAGAACCATGGTCATCTCATCTCAACATCAAAAAGAGGATGAGAATGTATAAGGAAGGTTGAGTAACCTTCTATAGTTAAGAGAGGGAGAGGATATCCAAGGAAGTCATTGTAAAGTGAAAAAATATTAGAATTGGAATAATGTTTAGATTAGTAATTTTAGTTAACTAGTTTTCTGTTAATTATTTTATTTTCTTTTGTTTAGGGTTTCATTCAAATCCTTAGATTTTTGTTAGTTTGTTTTCTTTATCAATGAAGCTTAGTTCTTTTTAGTTCAATGTTAATTATTATTCTTTTCATTTATTTTGGTTTTTATTTTATTTTTACTAAAATAAGGAATGAGATGATTGATTTGATGCTTAAGTTAAGGAAAGCTTAAGAAACAAAATTCATAACTACATCAAACGGGAATCGACACAGCTATGTCACTAAGCCGTCTGGACTTATGAAATATACCGAAGAAAATTGAACCTACATAGGGAGGTCACACGCCCATGTCTCCCCGTGTAACATGTGAATAAAGACTACTTTGACATGGGGACCTCACATGCCCATCTCACGCAGCTGTGTGACATACTACGAACAACCAAAGCTAATCCATTTCACATGGGGAGGTTGCACGGCCATGTCCCTCCCGTGTGACTTCAAAAATTCAAAATACTAAATGGGTCAAAAACACCATATAAGGAGCACATGGTTGTGTCTCTTCCCATATCACGTTATAAAATAGTTTTATAAATAGCATTTTCTTCACTTTTTCCTTACAAAACCCTAGCTTTCATTTCTTTTCTTCAAATTTTCTCTCAACATCCTTCTTTTCTTCTTCTTTTCATGCCCTCCAAACACGATTTTGATCTCAAAACCCACCATAAACACTCATATTTCTCACTTTTCTTCATCTTTTTGGTCATTATTCTTTTTTATCATGGGTCCTAAGAAAAGTGCATCCAAGAAGAGAACCTCCTCTCAAGTTCCCTCCAAACGCCCAAGGAATGGAAGTTCTTCCTCTCAAGCATCACCTTCAACTGCCCCCTTAGTCTCCTTCAATTGGAACCATCCTTTGGTCCAATTTAGTGACAACGTATCAAGGGCTCGCTTCAAAAATATAGCGAACAAGAAGTTCTCACCTACGCGTCACTTTGATTGGGACTTCATGTGCTCCATTAGCTTTGAAGAGCAATTGATGGGGTAGGTCAATCAACCGGCATGGATGAAATTTTTTAAAATTTTGGAACCTGCCTATAAATAGATCATACTTGGATTATATGGGAAAGATGATCAAATTTTTGATTGGGGAGGAAGTATTATGACATTTCCATTAATGAGTTTGCTATTGCGATAGGCATCTACACAAAGGAAGAGGTAGCATCTGATGACTATTCTAATGCACCTATTAAATTCTTTGGTAATCGTACTCTTGAGGTGTTTGGGTGAAATTAGCACCTAATACGCCTAGGTATGTTACCTCTAAGTCTAAGGCATATGCTTTTGAGTCTTTCACTCTGCGATTTCTGCACTTATTATTGACTACAACTATAATGGGTAGAGATAAGAATGGTGAGCATTGTGCCTAATAGGATTTGTTTTATTTGATGTGTTTTCAAGAAGGGATTTGGTGCAATGTTGTATTATGTTTATTAGTGCATTCGGTTGAACATGCAAAGAAGTTAGATAAAGAATGTTTATGTAGGGGCATATACATCACAAGGCTAATGAAGAATCTAGGTATTTTCGATGGGCTGTCCGCAATGAGCTTAGACAGTTTTCCTAAGTTGATGGGTCTAAAAACTTTGCATTGGATGGATAAGGATAAGTAGATTTTGCATGTCATACCCCCTTCCGCTAGATGACTTCCAATTTGATTTACCAACTAAACCACCAGCCTTCACCACGAGTACTTCAGGTGCATCGGCTAACTCCTCGACCGATTGACCTTTTTTTATATGTTCATCCTCTACCTAGTGGAGGTGAACTATACAAGGACTTGATGGCCTACAATTATATTTGGACGGATGAAAAATAAGAAGCCTACCAAGTTTGAGCAGTAAATTTGTAGGCTTAAAATATGCTTCAATGTCAAGATAACAAGTTGCTTCTTAATCAAACTCAAATGTTGGGTATGCTCTAGAACCAATAAGAAATGATGAATCATTAACAAATGACTATAGATTGGCTCTAAGACTCGATGATACACCATTAGCAGTCGCAAGAGTATACCATACCGAGGCCTTTATTGAGCTTTTATCAAGCGTATCAATTACAATTGGATGATGGATCCAGGGTATATGATGTTAATCCTAAGGATAGCGATGAGGAGGAGGACACCGATGAGGATGATGGTGGAATGGAGGGTTGAGTGTTCATTTTATTTTTATAATCTATTGACCAATCTGGTTTGATTTACTTTGTTTTAGTTTTAATTTATTTTTCAAATTTCATTTGATTTCTGAATTCCTTATTCTTAAGTACATTATTTGGTTTTATTTAATTTTATTTTGGATATTTTCTATTTTAGTTTGTTGTTGTGACTGGATGGCTATAGTTTGCTTTTAGCTTTGTCACATTTTCGCTTTATGATAGTTACACAGATGCCTCATGGACTGAATCTGGAATTTGAATTATGCAAATCATTTCAATTCAAGAAATTCCTTTATTTCTTTTTGTTTTCTATGGTAAATGCAAACACATTGAGGACAATGTGCCCAATAAGTGTGGGCGAAGGGTTTCTAATGTTTATTATCTATTTTTATCTTTTGGCATTTGATTTTCTTTACAAGCCTATTGAATTTTTTCAATATGTTATGACTTATTCTCTCTCGAATACATAGGTTAAAAATAATATGGGTAACCATTCATTGAATTACAATTTAGTTAATTTGATATTGATTTGAGAATTGAACTTAACTTTCTTGCTAGGGCTTTTAATTGGTAGTTGTTGCATGATTATTTTACATTTTGAAACTTTAGTTATATTTATGAGCTTTTTTCAAGCTTCTCTTAATTTTGTTGAGTAGACACATTTATTACCCCTTTGTACTTTCTCATTCTTTTTTTGTCTAAAAAGTATATAAGAAAATCAATTAAGTGCTCCATTCCTATATTCTAAAAAAGGGTCCAATGTAAAAAGAAGTGATAAATCAAAAAGAAACCAGAGAATATGAATAGTACTTTGGATTTGTGACTCTAGTTGAGTAATCGGGAATCGGCATTACTAATGTTTACACTTACGTCAAAAGGTTAGAATGACAATTTCAAATATGTTTGGACTTCGCAAAAAATAAAAATAATAGGAAAATTTAAGTACTTGTTATCCATGACGAATTTATTTTATATTTAGGGGGAAAATCCTTATTATCTCTTTAAAGCCTTGAATTGTTTGGAAAGAATGCTCATTTTCCTAACTTTAAATGTAAGGTTTTTAATTTCTTTGCTTCTTATTTTGAGATTCCCCTAGTTTGTGTTTTTTCGTTCCAGGATCGGCTTTTGGCTAATGATTATAGGTTGTATTATCATAAATGATCAACTTCTAATTATTCATTGTCTATTTGTTGGCGAGAGAGTTTATCATTTCAATTTCTTGATGTTATTCAATTTGCTTGAGGACAAGCAATTGGTCTAGTGTGGGGGAATTTACTAACTGCTAAAAGAACTTAGTATTGAGCTCTATTTTATATTGGTTTTACCTTCAATTGAACTTTATTTATTTATTTAGAGCTTGGTTTTTAGTTCTTTAAGACATTTTGAAGATATTAAATGTCAAGGAGGCGATTGGAATCGAAAAGCATGAGAATCGAGCAAAGAAAATATATTTTTACCCATCTTTGAAGTTCCGCACGGGCATGACATGGAAGCTATTTTCCCCGTGTCACATTTTGAAGCAAAATGATCAAAGTGGTAAAAAGTTTTCATACTGAAACGGGGAGCACACAATCGTGTGGCTTGCCTATGTAGGTTGACAAAATAGGCAAGTTTCAAAGAAGCTCATGCGAGAAGATGGCACACCCGTATGCCTTCTCATGTCACCTAGTCAACATTGGCCAAAGATCCATGAGGTTCACACGGGAAGCCTACTCGACCGAGTGACCCTCCCGTATGACCAAGAAGAAGAATTCAAATGATGAAAATGCTAAGGATGTGATAGTCAACTACATTGAAGAAATTGGTTTTTATTTGCTTAACGAACTCCTTTCAGATCTTCTTTGTCCATTCCGGCCTCAGCCTTCTCATTTTCTACTTGATTGGCTTAATATATGGATGAGCTAAGATATGGTGCTCTTCTATCTTCTTGTCTAACCCTAGCATGTTGTCATATGACCAAGCAAATACTGATTTTCTCTTTTCTAACATTTGTTTTTCAAATTCTTTCCTCTCCTCAAGAGTTATATCATTACCAATCAAAATATGTCTTGGACTTTCATATATGCCTAAATTAAATGAATCAATTTAAATAGAATTAATTTCAAACATGCACATGTCATGATCATTAAAATGCACATTATCATCAACAAAGACATCACACAAGTAAGTAAAGTTAGAGCTCATGTCATTAACTATAGAAGTAAAAAAGACATCATCTTGATAAAGACCAGACCTTATTACATCAATTTCTTCATATAATACATCAATTATATTCTCCTCAACTAGAGCAACTAAACCCTGCAAACTCAGATTCTCTAGCAAGTAGATGAATTCCTCCAGCTTTAGCTCTTCGACCTTGCTTGTGACTTTATTTCGAACATCCCTGATGCTCAGTTCAACCATCCTGTCGATAATCAAACTTTTGAAGATCTTAAATCCCGACACCTTAGTCCAGCTCGGGCATAGAGAGTTTTACCCTTTGTTTTGCCCTCATCTTTATCCTCATGGTATGCTAGGCCATGTCAAGTCTTTTATCCTCTGTAGTCTGACATCTTTATAATTATCTGGTGATTCTTCCCCAGCCCCATTCCAGGCATGAAGTTCATTTTCTTGAACATGGTTGCCAACTTTGAATCCATATAATCCTCATAGAGGACAGCAACTTGAAATGTAGTCGAGGCATTAAGCTTCTTAGCAGCTTCTTGAATAGCCGAGATGACCTTGAGACCTTCAACAGTGATAGTGATAATTTTTCCTTTATAAGAGTATTTAACCTTCTAATATGCAGTGGAAGGAACTCCTCCTAGGGCATGAAACTATATCCTATACAATAACAAAGCAAAAGTTACTGAGATATCCAAATAATAAATTAATACTAAGATTTTATAGGACCTATCTTTACTAGTGCTGAGAAGCTCCCTTTCATGTCTCTTTTGGTCTCATTATAGGCTCTTATGACCATGTTATATGGCTTCAGATCTTTTGTAGTCAACCCTAGTTTAGGAAGTATGCGAGAAAGACAAACATGAATGTCTGACCCATCATTTATCATCATATAAGGAGTCCTTCTCCCTTTCACTTCAGCCGCAATGTAGAGAGCCTTGTTACGGTCCCTTCCTTTTTGTGGGAAATCTCATTTGGGAAAGTGATCATCCCGGTGGTTTTGTTAGTTACCGTTTTGATCATTTCCTCAAGGGTAGTTATTGTGCCTATGGTGATGCTGGACAAGGCTTGAATCAAAGCCTTCCTATGGTCTTATGAGTGCATTAACAGCTCCCAAATATCAGCTCTCCTCTTCTTATGGCTCTTTCTCGACCTGCTTCAACTTGTGTGCCCCTCTGTCATTGCCTTTAACTTTTAACTCAGCTTCTTTATCAGAATCACTATCTGCCCAAATATCCTTAGCATCATTGATGTGGACTTCACACTCATCTATTCTTAGCATTGTTGTCATGGACTTCACACTCATCCCTAGAACTGTACCAGATATCAATAGGCATGAGCGACTTATTTTCACCCTCATTCCATACTTCCAAGAAGGCAAGAGTAACCCGTTACCTATCCAATCCCCAACCACTCGACACAATATTCTTAATCCAAATGTCAGTAAAATAAGGTCTCAAATATCGAACCTTGAAGTCAAATTTATTGAAAGGCTACCCTAACAGGTCTTTACACTAATCTTGAGGAAGTTGCTCCACTTGCCAATCCCTAAAGTCTATTAGGTCTTTGATTTTGTGCTTGAGACAATTGCACTGACCTGTCAAATGGCTGAAAGTCTAGTGATACTCACAGTATTGACCTTTGTAAGGCTTAGGACCACTTCTTGGTGATAAGGGTTTGAGTTTCCTACTCCTAACTAGGTGATGGAAAACCTCAAATAATGGTGCCCTAGTTTAATAAAGGTTCTTTATGGGCTTTTTGGTTTTGGCTGAGGCTCAGTCTTGGGTAAAGGGTATGTCTTGGAAGGAATTCATGACCTCCTCTTCATTAAAGTCAAGAGTGATCATGGGTGGTGTGGTGTTGTAGTTAGGCAGGAGGTTTATTTTGGTGTTAGGCTAGTAAGGGTCGATTAGTTTTTCGATGTCAATGAGGTCTTCTATTTCATGTTTTAGGCGGATACAGTTGTCGGTGTGGTGTCCAAGTGCTTGGTGGAATTTGCAACATGTGTTTGGCTTATATCTAGGTGTGTTGGGGTTCAGTGGGTTTTTGAAGGTAGTGGGTTGGAGCAGGCAATTTTGTACCAGCCTTTTGAAGATTTTTGAAAGAGGCTGCTTAAAATTGGATAACCTCCTTGGTTGTTAGACAACATTCACATCAAGAGTTCTGCTCCCTCCAGCTTGATAGTTCATTCTGCCACCAGTTCAAACATTCTTCCTTTTGTCATCATATAGGTCCATGAACATTTTCAGGTTCATCATTTGAGCCTTTTAACCCAAGCTGGAAGAATCTTTCGGACCATTATATGAACTTTGTCCTTCTTACAAGGCTTATTCTTCATCAACTCAGTCTTATTCCTCCACCTTGTTAAGAAATTAGAGGACTCATTCAGTTTTTTCTTAGTTGACTTAAGATCCCTTATTGACACTTCGAGCTGAATGTTGTAATCATATTTTTAATAAAGGAATTACATAAACATTGCCATTCAACTTTGGTGGACATTTATATGCCATGGTTTACAGCAGATCCTTCTAAGGACAATACAACTAGCTTGACAACTTGGGTTTTACTTAGTTGAGTGGTTCCCATGATTGTAACATACTACTTCATATGAACCTTCGGATTAAGTTTGTTTATCTCGGACATTCTAAATTTAGCAGGCAACTTGTCTTCACCCGTCAGGACCAACTCATCAAAGTCATAGGTAGGATCTAAACCCTTGATTTCAAGCATCCCTTGGATCTTGTCAAGCCTTGCACTTAAGCCACTTATAGCCTCATTAGTGGCAAGGGTAGTCTTCTTCTTATCTCAATCTAACAAAAATTGATCAAAATCCTAAAATTCTAGAGCACTGCCCTCCTAACAGGATCTTTAGCATTAGTAGCAGGAGCAACAACAGTTTCAGCAACATTAGTAGCCGAGTCGATGACAGTAGGAGGATTAGCTATCGCAAGGGCAGCTGGTGCAACCGAAGTAGTCAGTAGGGCATGGTTTGCAGCCATTCCACCCAAAAGTTGTTGGAAATCCTCCCGAATTGTACCCTTCAGATTATCGATGACAACGTTCTTAAGGATATCGCCATCCTACTCATTAGCTCTCTCATTAGCCATTTTAGGTATAGCTTCGATCTCAATCATAGAAGACTGATGCCTTGGTTCTTGATGTACTCTAACACAAACTGGATCTTTAATGAAATTGGTACCCTCTCTAGCCTATCACTTTCTTATCTTTTCCAACCTAAAGGAGAATCTATATGGCTTAAAACAAAGAGTTAGTGTGATGCATGAGCTGCATAGTATGAATGACCCATGTGTCATGCACAAGATTAGGGAATAGCAATCACAAAGACATTTACAAAATACTATCCTTCCAACCTTACTACTCCTGTACACGGTTCAAGGTGTGTTTTTTCCTTAGGATTTTGGGCCTGAGCTTATTATCAATAAGAGATAATAGTCTCGACGTACATGCTAAAAGCTCTCAAAGTAGATTAAAGCAAACTTTAGGCAGCACTTTCGAGGAAAATGGGTGCTGACACGAGCAAGGTGATTGTCGTGCACCCATTTTTGAATCCCGATATCGAAAGAATTACGAAAAAACCAATGATGAAATTTACTGCCTTTCTCAAGTCTCGAAAGATTGAGGATGTGTGAATCCAAGTTAGGATTGAGAATAATTGAATCAAAATTAGTTTTCTAGCATCAATTTTTACTCAATTATTAGAAACTATTAACTTTCAGGGGTAAAACATCAGTTTTTGCAAGTTTAGGACTAAATTGCTATATTTCCCAAAAACATTTGCTAACAAAGCCAATCGCCCTTGTGTACAGCCAAATCGGCTCTACACAAAGCTGATCGGCTTAGCATTGAGCTGAATCAACTATTTTTCAAGATTCGCCGCCGTTTTTTGACATTTTTTGACTTAAAATGCTAAAATTGATGAACAAAAGTTTGTAAAAGTGATTTGTGATAATTGTTGGATATTTTAAGCGATAATTATTTGAATATAAAAGATTTTATTTTACTTTATTAGATATTAATATGATAAAAAGGAAAGATAATTGATGATTCTTATTTTAAATAATTAACACTTATATAATACATCTAGAGTTTTATAACCTTACTGCTATAAACAATATGCCCTAGGTCTGAGGTTAGCTATATTCATTAAGCAACTAAACCTCCATTAATTTAGACGATCATATAAGCAGAGAGTTTTAGGAAACAGAGAGAGAAGTCGCTAAGAAAAAGCTTTAAATTAGAAAAGTTTTTCTTTAGAATGAAAAATTATTTCTTTTAACCCTAGACAAAACTAGATTCTCATTTGTTCTTCAACTCAACCTCCTCATTATCTTCAGAGACTCGTAGATTATCAATCTACACTTTGGGGCGAGAGGATCAAAGAAAAGATGTAAAATCAGTCATTAACAAGCCCTAGAGTCGATCGGCTCTATGCAGTGTTGATTCGACTCTGCGCTGAGCCGATCAGTTCTGCACCAATTTTGGTCCTATTTTTGGATTTTTTATCTAATTTTTGGCAATTTTTGTAGACTGTAACTTCGTTTATGTACTTTTTTATTATTATTAGTTATAGGAGGATTGTAATAGCTAGATTTAATTTTTCTGTACTTTATTTTTGCTTTACTTTGGATGTATGCCAAATATCTGTTATTTGATTGCCTAATTAAAATGGACTTATAGACATTGGGCCTTAAATTAGACCTGGCATGAAAATTGTAGTCTATTAGGTTAAAGAGATGGAATATTGGGCCTAAATTTAAAATCCATGTAGACTTAATGGTTTTTGCAATGCTTTAGTTGAATTAATTAGGTCGTATTAAATTTAAGATCACTGAATTGGGCCTTTTCCTAAAAAGTAGTCTATTAGGCTTAAAGGTTAGAAATCAAAGCATAACTTGTAATTGGGCTAAGACTAAGTGTACTTTGTACATAATTAATTAGTAAGTTATAGTGATAACTTGGAATATGGGCTGGGATTTAATAAAATGGGCTAGATTTAGAGGACTTCATATGTTGTAATGCTTAATGTGTAATATATAACTATTGCATTTATAGGGAATAGCCTGTTAAAAAATTAAATTGAAGACAAATATACACAAATAAGGAAATTGTCTTCCATATCCATTTCTAGATTTGTGACGTAAGCTTCCTTATAGAATTGTGAAATGTCATTCATTAGTAAAAGTGTCTCAATTACCCAGGTGGTGATTCCCATCTTCGCGCTAGTCTCTATGACTAGTTCATGTGTTCCCAATTAAATTGAAAAGCCTTGCAGTGCCGTAGTCACTAAAGACACTTGGGTGCGTGCTCGAAACCTCCGCCTATAGTGGCAACTCTACTAGGGATAAAAGGAGTTGATTCTAGTGTATCTTTATTTTTAATTTTATTATTTAACGAGTGATTCTTGCATCACTACACCATTCACACATTGTGCACTTTGGTCACTATAGCCCTAATGGCATCGACTATTGGTTCTTTAGTTCCACTCAAACCATGGAATTGTGATAACCATCACTCACAAGTAATGAGTGAATTTCCTTCATTGCATGGATCCTTGAGTGGGAAGACGAGCCAAGGAAGAGCAGTTTTTACTTATGGGAGCCTTTTATCCTTATCCAAGACTCAGCTCATGGTAATGATTGTAGTAATCTCCCATAGGAACCCTATTGCTTGCTATTTGTGATGTTTCTCTTTATAAGTACTTACGCCCAAATATTGAAAAGCCTTGGCCCAAGAACATATGTAATCAGGCCCTACATCCAAAATATGCAGGCTTCATACATATATTGAAAAATATTGTCTTGTTTGTTTTAAATCTGCTTTGAGAGATTATGTCATGTGGTCGGGCCTACTATCCCTTGTTGGAAAGAAGCCCAAGCCCAAAATCCTAGGAAAGAAAGACTCACCATGAACCGTGTATAGGAGAAATAAGGTCGGAAGGATGCTTTGTATAATGATTTTTCGTCTGCTAAAGCTTTCTCTTTTTCAATTTGCATAATACGTGCATCATGCATCCCATGTACTGCATGCATCATACTAAAACCTTGTTTTTTAGCCACATAGATTTATCATCTTTGGTTTGGAAGAGATAAGAGGGTGGCAAGCTAGAATGGATATCAAATCGACCCTTCTTACCAGCAATCAAGACGAGCCCAAGAAGTAGTACTTCAGAAGTTGAAACAAAGATAGTCCACAAGCAAGACATTGATGCTATCATGGCTGACCTAAGGATTATGAGCCAAGAGGAACTCTAGCAAGCTTTGGCTGAGATTTTTAGGAAATAAACTATCCAAAAGACTAATGCTACCCCTACAAATACTATAATAGCTACTCATATGTGGAAGAGTTTGCTAAGAAAGAGTTTGCTCTTACTGGAAAAAGCTGTTATGGAATTTGAGATTTTGTATAGTCTAACTAAAAGGCTTGACAAGATGCAAGATATGCTGAAAGATCAAGGTTTAGATTCAATCTTTGATTTTGATGAACTGATATTGATTGGAGAGAACAAGTTACCTCTCCAATTTCACATGCCTGAAATGCAAAAGTTCAATGGAATTCGAGGTCCAAAGTGCACTTGAAGTAATATGCTACTATCATGAGTACTACTCATTTGGCTAAGACCCAAATTATCAAGCTATTTGCACTCTCATTAAAAAGGCTAACTGTGAATTGGTACCATAGGTTGGAAAGGCCCATCAAGTCTGATTGGAAAAAGCTTTGCGATGCTTTCGTGCAGCAATATGATTATAAGGTTCACCTATAAGTCTCTATAAGAGATTTAGAATTGACGAAGCAAAAGCCTAATGAATTCCTTTCTGGCTTCTTGACTAGATAGATGAACAAAATAGTTTTAATGAAGAACAAGCCTTCATAAAAGGATCAAGTTCAGATGATAGTCTGAAATGTTCTCCCATCTTAGGTGGAAAAGCTGCAAATGATGAATCCCAAGACCTTCGTAGGCTTGTACGATGATGGCTTACAAGTAGAAGAAATTGAAAATGCTAAAGCTGGTTGGAGCATGGAAAACTTTGAAGCTATAGAGATTGAAAAGCTACCATCTAAAGATGATGAAGCTTCATAAGATTCAACTATGGGAAAAGGCTCAAAAATGCCCCTAACGTATAACCCCTGGTGCAGATTGGCCCTTTAGGTTTTTTTTTTTGGCTAGTTGCACACAATATCTCGTGAAATGGAGTTTTTAAGCCCCTCTTTAGAACTGAGATGAAGATCGTTAAAACTCCCGTTAAATGGAAGTGAGGTGGCAAATGGTAGGACCTATAATCCAACAGAAATCCATCACCATCTCCCCTTCTCTTTCATCACTTTCCTTTTCATGAAAATTAAGGAACCCTAAATTAACCAATTGATTCCAATTAATGTCGACATCGCCATCATCAACAACCACAGGAAGTAATGATAGTAAGGTTCTATGAATGTCGAAAGTTACAATCATCGAAGGTTCTGTGAAGGTTGAAATTCTGGACATCAAAGATTGTGTGAATGTCGAGAAGTGGTGTAAAAGTCGAAAGTGTGGAGATAGAAAAAAAGATGAAATGGAAGAAATGAAAGAGATTGAAGATTTGCAGAGTTGATTTACAAACTGAAATGGAAAATATGTGAACTGAGCTGAGGAATTTGAAATCTAGCAAAGAAATAGAAATTAAAGATTTGCAGAGTTGTCTTGTTAATTGCATTATTAGCTTGGATTGTTTATAGGGATTTGATGGTACAATATTCCTTTTTTTTTTGCGTAATTTTGTTAATGGTTTGATAAAATGAAATTATGACACTTGATTGGTAAAAGTGCTGCAAATATCTTCCATTTCTTCCATTTTATCTTTTTCTCTATCTTCACACTGGCTATACACTGAAATGAATTGTTGTAAATGGAAAATATTTGCTAAACGACATTGATAATCATAACCAATGACCAAAAAGCAATGACATTGTCATACTGCAGTCAATATTGAGCTAAAGTATCAACACCACTTGCTCATAAGCAAATAACAGCAAAGTAGCAATAATATACAAAAGTTACTGGCATCCCCTGTTACTGCAGCTAAATGTTGCTCTAAGGCATAAAACACCAAAGTAGCAACAAAATTTAAAAAATGCAAGTTCTAAGGCACAAAACACCAAAGTAGCAACAGAATAATCAAAAGAGATTGCTTGCTCTAAGATACAAAACACCAAAGTATCAAAAAATACAGAAAATGTGCTCCAGTCAACTATTGGTAAACTATTGGTCTATTGTAGTAGCATCACTAACTATCTTGACTTTCTTCTTCTGTCTGCCTATTAGTTACTCTTTTTGAGCTTGCAACTGTGAAGAGGTAATTGCAACTCCTCTCCATTGCAGTCCTGGAGGTTCAAATGGCAGGTTAGTAGCAAATGTAACTTCTGAGCCATCTCTAGTGAATTTAATTGTCCTTGTAATGGATGATGCATCCCTTTTCTATTTGCTTCTTCTGAAGTCTCTTTCACATGGTATTGGGAACCTAGTTTGAGGATCAGTTTCCATTTCCTCTGCTTGTAGCCCTTCACTAATTACTCTTTCAGTAGTTTGTCCAGGCTGTGAGTGTTAAAATGTCAGATTAAACATGCCACAAACTAATATTTATAAGAAAAAAATAAGCATGAAAAGTTCACTGACATTATAAGTTGTTATTCCTGTATCCAAATCCACATGACATCCAAAACCAGTTGTCCTTCTTGAATTTGTTACACACTGTCCTCCTAAGCTTCTTGCAGTTTCAGTTGGTGATATGCTTCTTTGGAGCAGATTCTTCTTGTGATTCTTGGCGATTCTTTGTTGTGCTTCATTTGAAGCAATTCTGTCAAGCAATTCTTCTTGTGCTTGAAGTAGTTCTTTGTTGTTCTTCTTTGAAGCGTTCTGCTTCTTCTTTGAAGCGATTCTTTGGTGTGCTTGCTGGACCACTTGCTAGTGTGCTAGCTGGACCACTTGATGGTGTGCTCGCTGGACCACTTGATGATGTGCTTGTTGGAGCACTTGTTATTGTTCCCTATGAAGTTGAAGGCAAACAATTGCAATCATTAGAATTTCAAAAATTAAATAATATAAATACTCAATGTGATGCAGAACTATGTATTTTACCTTCTTGTTCTTATTTGGACACTTAGTTCTATTATGTCCTTCTTCTGTACACAACCCACAACTCTGCTTCTTGCCCTTCTTAGTAAGCTTTCCACTTTTACTACTTGTATTAGGCTCATTTGATCCTCGAATTCTCTTCTTTCTAGGCCTGCCAGGCATCTTAGTCAATAGAGGAGGTTCTATTCCCTGGTATTCCTCACATCTCATAAACCTTTTACCAAGGACTGGCAATAATGGCAACTCATATGAGGCTAGATAAGTTGACTTATGATAAAAATGACTGATATATGAAAAAGGATCAAGCTTGGAATGATATAGAGCACAAATGGCATGTTGGCATGGGATTCCTGTAAGATCCCATGACCTACAGGTGCACAACTTTCTATCTAAAAAGACTGTATGCTTATTGTTACCTTCCCCAATCTCATAACCATCCTGACCATTGAACACTACTCTGTAACCTAAAGCATTTTCTTTATTATCTTGGAACAAAGCCATACAAGCTGGACTCCACTCATTAATCCACCTGTCAACCATTTTTCTTTTTTCTTTAATTCGATTCATTGCTTGTAGCCTTTTTTCCTCTAACATACTAACTATAGGCTTATGTCTTGCCTCTAGTATCTAGGAGTTAAAACATTCAGAGATGTTATTATCCACCATGTATGACTTGGATCTGCTAGAGAAATAGGCCCTGCACCAACAATGGGGTAGATATTTCAGAAGGATTTCTGCTGCCTTCTTTGACACTTTACCAAGAAGCTCTAAATTATCTTTTAACTCCTCCTCAAATGTGCTCCAAGCACAAATCCAAAACTTTTTCTTCAATTCTCCCCCTCTCCATTGCTTAGACCAGTTGGAGTAAATGTGCATCGCACACCATCTGTGCTCAGCAAGAGGTAACACATTCTCCACAGCATCAATGAGACCCTAAAGCATAAAAGAGTAACCAATACTGTAAAAGGCTGTATAGTTAAAAAAGGAAAAAGGGGAAAAGGCTCAAAGTTGCCCCTAACATATAACCTCTGGTGCAGATTGGCCATCCAAGTTCATTTTTAGCCAGTTGCATACAGAGGTTATACATTAAGGGCAACTTTCAGCCTTTTCCCAAATAAAAATACATGCAAAGAAAATAAAAAATGCTGACCTTTTGCATGTCAGAGATTACAGTATATGCTGCTCCATCTCCAAGTTCAAGTTCTTGCTTTAGCCAATGCAAAAACCATATTCTTATTCTCTTTGTCTATCACTGCCCATGCGATAGGCACCATCTGATCATCACCATCTTTGCCTACTGCAGTAAGAATCTGGCCCTTAGTAACCCCTTTTAAGAAACATCCATCCAGACCTATGATAGGTCTGCATCCAGCCTTCCAGTTCCTCTTAAGAGCATCAAAACACAAGAACATCCTCTTAAACACCCTTCTTCCTTCTTTTAATGCTTCCTTACATAATTCAATCTCTGCTTTTGTACCGGGATTGCTTCTTTTAAGTACAGCTGCATATGCTTCCAAATAACCAAACTCCACTTTGAAACTCCTATCCATTTCTTGGATTATCATCCTCTTAGCCCTTTTACACTTAGCCAGACTAACATTAATTTTTAACAAGCTCTCTGCATCATCTTTCATTTGTTTTATCTTAATTGAAGGGTTTTTGTAAATCCTATCCTTGAAATAATTGGCTAAAAACCTAGCAGTAGCACTAGGGAGTAAGAAATCCCTAAAGCACCTATGCTCAGGTATTAGTGTCTTTACTGCTAATCCAAGGTTTTTGCCATCTTTTGAAATGAAAAGCACAAAAGGGCAACTTTCCTCATTTATACATTTAACCCTAAGTCTAAATGGTTCATTTGGATTGATTTTTAGCTTAACACTTAGAGCTACTCCATAGTTTGCTATTGCTTGTCTAGCCTCATTAGCATTAGCAAAGGTCATTCCAAGCATGAAATGGCTTTGCCTATCACCTTCATCATATCTGACCCTCTCTCTAGGTGCAGACTGTTTAGGAGACTGTTCAGGATCAGTTTCCTCATCACTAGATTCTTGACTTCCATCATTTTCATTTATGTTTGCACTATCATCTTCACCATCCTCTTCCTCATTGCTAATATAGCCTGTAGGTCCAGAAGTATTAACGGGTTCTTCAGTAACAATAGACTCAGGTTGACTAGCATCAGCTATATTATTTGGATTGAAATAGCTACTCTGTGTAGGCATTTCATTGTTAATGTCTGCAGCAGATGCATCCATATCAACATTCCATTCAATTCCCAGAATATTTGGTTAAAAATACTGGGAGTTATCAGCATAGAAATCTATTTCTCCTACCCAATTATATTTGCTAATGTAATTCAAAACTCTCCTAATTCCCTCATCATCTTCAACTAAATACAATCCATCTTCTATGTCTTTTCTAGGTTCAAGTACAAAAATGCGTTCTACATTTGCATAAAATTCCTATATCTATCCTTAATATGTTTATAACAGAGGAAGTCAGAATCAAAATCATAAAGTATATCAATATCACCATCTAGATAATCAATTCTTGGATGTAATTGCCATCTACCAGCATAGTTAAATCTCAGATTCACAACACCAGACATTCTGCATAAAATAAAATAAAAACTTTAAAATCATTTTCCAGAATTGGCTCAAGTAATAAACAATGGTAAAGCAAATGTGAGGACCACTATTTCGAAAGGGACAACTCAACATATAATATTAAAAAGCAATTACATTTCAAAACAGAATAAAACATAATAAAACAATGAGACCCACATGTTTCGCTTTAACATACCTGTTAACTCCAACTTGCAAACACAGTCGTAACTCACTTCGTTGCTATATGGTCGAGTGGTAATTTTTGTATTTCTTAGGATTAGAAAAAATGACCTTCAATCGATCGATTTGGTTGTTGGGATTCTTTACAGCAAGTTACAATCTTCCGTTCTTTATAGCAATAACTTCCATCCACCATTAGTTCTTTTTTTTAGAAGGAAAAGATGGCTACCAAACGTGTCCCGCTTCTTTATGAAGTTGTTTCCTTACATATGGGTCCTACCAACGGATATATAATTTGAACTTAACGATCTTCAGCTCCATTCTAAAGAGGGGTTTAAAAACTCTGTTTCACAAGATATTGTATGCAACTGGCCAAAAAAAAAACTTGAAGGACCAATTTGCACCAGGGGTTATATGTTACGGGCATTTTTTAGCCTTTTCCCTTCAACTATTAATTTATTTTAAGACAAAAACATGATTATGCTTTTAGGATCAATGAAATAACTATGATTTTTGCTTGTTTATTGTTCATCTTAATGGTATTCTACATGATAATGATTATTACATGAGCATGTTTAATATTAATTCTATTTGAATTGGTTTATTTAATTTAGGCACAAATGATAATCGTAGATACATTTCTATGTTACATAGTATAACTTTTGAATAGAGAAAAAGTGGAAGAATGAAAAAAAGGAAAGAAAAAGAAAAGATAGTATTTGATACGCATAATTGAATTCAAGATAATAGAATTATTCAACATACTAGGGTAATTAAGAAGGCCAAATTCATCCCTTATCACATAAAAACCTTGAACGGACCGTCAAATATTAGAAGAGATTAAATATTAGTGCTCTAACCCTGAAAAGTGCAAGACCTATTACATTTGACTCCAAAAAGAAATTTAGATCGAGCTGGAATAATTCCATATCAGAGACAAGAAAAATTTATTATGCTCGAAGATGCTGAAAGGAGTTCAAATCTCGGGGATAATAAGTTCATAAGTCAATCTATACTATTTTAGATACTATCTTTTAAAAAAAATAAAAAAGAAGTAAAACATAGGAAAAAAATCCTACTAAGTAGAGGATCTATATAAGTTAGTTAAACAAAATTTAAGAAAATAAAAGGTGAGGAAAAAATATTCGACTAGAAAATTCGAATTGACTAGTTAATAACAAGAGTAGTATTATGTGAAATAGAAAATGTACTTATTTGTGCCCTTATTAAATGAACAAAATTTGATAAGAATCTTTATCAAACTTGCACATTAGTTTTTATTGCTTGTGCACTACTAGAAGGAGAAAACATAATAAGAAGCGAAATCTATAAGATCTGAATAAAAGCAAGATCATTTTCTTTAACTCTCTTACAAGAAAAATCTAAAAATTTGTAGTGCTCAAGTCTTCATAAATCGTGACATAATGCTCAATAAATCAGTAGAGCTAAAGTCTTTCAACTTCAACTTAAGAAATCTTGTCTCAAGGGAAGTCCTAAAAATCAATGGAATCATCAGCAAGCTTGATAAAAAAGACTACAAGTACTCGACTAAGCAAATCTGCAAAAAAGAAAAATATGAGAAAAAAAAAAGAAAATAAATCGCTAAGTTGAAAACCTAAAAGGGCGGCTTAGACAAAAATAGAGTCTACTAAGTTGAAAACCCCAAAGGGAGGCTTAGACAAAAGTTAAGACATTAGCATGCTAAGTTGAAAATCTAAAAAGGTGGCTTAGGCAAAAGTTAAGGCGTAAAAGTAAGAAAAATAAAGAGATTTGGTTGCTATCTGCATGAGATTGTTGCAAAGTTAACTATCATTGCACAAGTATTAGTACAATCCCAAAGCAAAAATATTTAGTCTTTGCTAGTTATCTTTAGATCTACACTTCTTGTCGTCACCATGAATTTTAGATCTTTGATATGAATCAATTACGACTTCGACCATTAGGCTCCATGCCATGAGCCCGAAGAGCAGGCGATTGAACTCTCAAAATGTTGACATTGATGGGCACCAGAAAGCCTATGTCCAAACTGAAGGATGATTTTTAAAAATGCTATTATATGTCATATATAACATGCATATCATGCAGCCTCATTATTTTTTGCTTGATTTACTCTTGTATATGTACCACTAACCTTTAACAGGAAAATAAAGAAAATTTTGATGGATAAGAATCTTGCTACAATAAGTGTTGATCTATACTCAGTCTACTTTCCAAAGCGAAGCTCATAAGTTTACATCCTGAAGTAGAAGATGATTAGCTCATTCCCCGAAGTGGAAAATCAGCTTACTTCCCGAAGCGGAATATTATATACATCCCAAAGTGGAAGATCACAAGCCTATTCTCAAAAAAGGAGAACCAATTCAAGTTCTAAAGAACAAGTGTACTTCTCGAAGCAGAAGATTCTGAGGTAGATAACCAATTTACTCCTCGAAGTAGAAGATCCGGAAGTGGGAAAATTACTAATTTTCAACCTGAAGCAAAAATTATCCAAGAAAATAAGGAAGTTATCAGTTTGACACCCGAAAGTGGGAAAATTTACTAAATCACAACCTAAAGCAGAAATTACAACATAATTACATCCCGATATGAAAAGTGATCAAGAAGCTAGAGGGAAATCTCTGCAAGTATAAATCATCGGTCGTGGTCCCTAAATCAGACGGGCATGGTCCCTAAATCAAACGAGCATGGTCCCTAAATTAAAGCCAAATAGAAAATTTGCACCAGCACAAGCCTACGAAGCGTGGCTTCTACAACTCAGTCAACTACAATTATCTTGAGGGGAGGTCTTCAAGATGTAACAGTTGTGGTCTCTAAATCAAAGCCATAGAAAGTCTGCACCAACATGAGCCTACCAAGCGTGGCTTTTACAGCTCATATTCATATTCTTTTACCATATCCTTGATATTTATGCTTTGCGTTAATTTATTTAAAGTTTATTTACATAAATTTCGACAAATTGGGGGCAGTTGTCAGTACCGATTCTTCGAATCCAAATATCGAGGGAATTATGGAAAATCCAATGATGAAAGTTACTCCCTTTCTCAAGTCTCGAGAGATTGAGGACATGTGAATCGAAGTTAGAATTGAGAATAATTGAATAAAAATTACTCTCTAGCATCAATTTGGACTCAATTGTCAAAAAATTTAACTTTAAGGGACTAAATGGCAGTTTTTGCAAGTTTAGGAACGAAATTGAGAAAATTTCTCAAATGTTTTGCTCATAAAGCCAATCAGCTCTACATGCAATTGAATCGGCTTAGCATAAAGTCAAATCGGCTCTATGCGGAGCCGATTGGCTCTACATAGTGCCAGTTAGCTATTTTTAAAGATTCAATCTCGTTTTTTATATATTTTTTACTTAAAATGTTGAAACTAATGAAAACGAGTTTCTAGAAGTAATTTGTGATAATTATTGGATATTTTTTGTGATAATTATTTGAATATAAAAGATTTTATTTTATTTTAATATATGATAAAAGAGAAAGATGATTGAAATTTTTTTTAAATAATTAACACTTATCTAATACATCTAGGATTTCTTGAATCTTACTACTATAAATAGCACAATATGCCATAGGCTAAGGTAGCTACATTCATTAAGCAACTAGACCTCCATTAATTTAGATGTCCATTTAAGCAAAATTTTTTAGGAAACTAAGAGAGAAGTCACTAAGAAAGAGCTTTAAATTAAAAAAGATTTTCTTTAGAACGATAGAAGATTATTTTTAACCCTAGACAACACTGGATTCTTATATGTTCTTTAATTCAACCGCCTCAATATCTCTAGAGACTGAAAGATCAGCAATCAACGCTTCAGGATCAAAGAAAAAATGCAAAAAATCGATTATTACCAAGTCTTATAGCCGATCAGCTCTGTGTAGTGACAATTCGGCTCTGCACCAATTTTGTCCCTATTTTTGGATTTTTTATGCAATTTTTGAAAGTTCTTGTATACTATAACTTCGTTTATGCATTTTTCTTTTTTATTTTTAGTTGTATGAGGGTTGTAATAATTAGATTTAATTTTCCTGCACTTTATTTTTGCTTATGCCAATTCCAATATCTGCTATTTGATTACCTAATTAAAACTTGATATACAGACATTAGGCCTTAAAATTGAATATGGCATGAAAATTGTAGTTCATTAGGTTAAGGAGATGTATATGGGCCTAAATTTAAAATTCATATAGACTTAGTGGGT